>NC_133652.1:294572456-294685214 GCF_009905375.1 Apium graveolens | reverse complement strand
CATCCGAAATCTATGTATATGTTTTATATTTGGAAGAGAGAAAAAGGGAGCTAGCAAGGAATCTTGTCCTTTCCCTTCATCGTTTTATTTTTATATCAAAGAACATATATAGAGTACATTTAAAAAATAAAAATTTTGAAGCCTAATAATACTCCCTGAGTCCCTTCCAATTGTTTATATTTTGAGGAAGTGTCTGACACGCATTTTAAGGTGCATAAAAAGTATATTCTGTAACTTTTTTTACAATATCTTTTTTCTGAATAAAAGTTGAATGTTTTAATTTTTATTCAGAAAAAACAAAATTGTAAAAAAAATTACAGAACTAAATTTATGCACCTTAAAATACGTGTCGGACACTCTCTAAAAAATATAACAATTGAAAAGGACGAGGGAGTATATTTACATAAGAATAATCCTACTCTTATTTAGATAATATAAAATATATCTATATGTCTACTCATATCAGGCCTTGACTCTGGACACTCAGGGCCTCAGATCGTAACGAATATGTCAAGGCCTTGACTCTGTCACTCAAGCCCTATAGATCGTTCCTATCAGGGTCTGATTTTGTCACTCAGGCCTTTATAATGCTTCTTTTTGTTTCAATGATTTGATGTAGCATTTCAAGCCATTGATCTTGGATTAGACCATACATAACACATATACTCCACATAAAGAACATCATGGCATTATTTTTCTATGAATTATACTAAGAAAATTATTATAGCCTATCCAATTTTTGAAAATTACATAAGGTAACTTACAATATTAAAACTCCACAACTTTCAAGTTGCTAACACAGGTTAAGCGAGGGTCAAACACAGTTAGGAAGAACTTACATTTTGGGTGTCGAGCCGAGACAACAAATGTAATGTTTTAAAAGAGGCACGGAAGAGCGGAACAAGTAGGTTTTGATGGATAACATTTATGACAATGTGGTACGTGATTTAGGAAGAACAACTTGGTTTGTTAATTATGGCCTCCCAAATTGGGGATATTGGGATTTGTGCAATTCACCCCGGTGAACCATCACTACCAATAATTAATTTTCAAATTTGCACTTATTGGGATCAATTGAAGATAAGTTGTGAGTGAGTTTTAGGTACTTGGCTAGAGGTCGTGGAAGGCGAAGAACCCTGGGCTACCATTTGCGATAAAGAGCAAGCCCATTACGCGGACAATTAATATCAACTCCCCAATATTATATATTTGTTGTGTACTTGACACATTAGTAACCAAATATGAGGGAAAGCTTTTGAATATATTATTTCAAGCATGCCAAAGGTAAATGTGATTTCCAAAATATACCATTCATTGACAAGAGATGTGGTTGGCGATATGTGAAAAATATTAATTTGGAAGTACAATAATATATATCTATATGATGTATATATATTTAATTAAATAAATAATATATATATCCACATTTTTATTCAAAAACTAGTAAAGTATTAATTTCCAAAAATTCTAAAGTATCAAAATATATACTTTATATTTAATCATACTATCACAAATTGGGAATTGTAATTTTTCGTTATTACTACATATTATGTTATATATATAAAATGCAAACCATATATAATACTTATGGAATCATATTTTTTGTCCTAAATTATTTCCATTTCTTTGAGTTGGGTTTGCTCATCACAAACTATTCAACTAATTCAATTTTTATATATATTTGATCCTATGTATTAATTAATTATCAACCAGTAGCTTATGAAGTAATAATTATATTTCAAAATTAAATAATTTAATCTCACACCTATATTTTACATAAAGTAGAATGTTGAGTTTTTTATGTAGCAGAAGAGTTTTTGAATTTTGACCTACACTCATTTTGGTAATTAAAATAAAACATTAACATATGGTGAATGCCTAACTCACAAATTGTACCAAAGGAATTCAAGCACTTCATAAAAGTACAAATTGCACCAAAGAATTGTAGCACGTAATAAAGTCATTTTCTTACTTTAAAAAAAAATGAACTCATATTCTTTGAAGTGAGTGACTATGAAAGGGATTTTTGCATACTTGTATTTAGTTTTCATCATTAAAACATATGCGTTGTTATGTTTCCATGTGATGTCTGTGTAAAATATGCAATAAAAATGATTCAACATGAAATACGAAAATTAGAATATCGTCTAAAGAATATCTTTTAATTATAGTATAAACAACCAAAAGCGAGAAAAAAGTGTTGAAATACTACCAACAATGTACTATTTACAACCATCTTTAACAATAAAAGCTACTAAATTCTTAAGAAGTTGGTGAGTTAATGTCAAAAAACTAATTATTAACACACTTGTGTGGTCCACATGCTAAATAGGCAAAAGGTGGGCCATCACATGGTAACTTGTGAAATAAAAGTAGCTAAAATGTTAGTATGTTATCTTATGTGGTTATGTGTCTCGGCCTTGCTCACACTTGCCTCAATACAGTCATGCAATTTTGTGGGGCCAAAATTTAAAAAACTAAAAAAGTCATAAATGAGCGATTTTAGGTCGATTTTGATAATTATAAAAGACTAACTCATTATTTACCAGTTGACTAGTTCGAACAAAGCAAACAGGTAGGAAATGGCTTATTTTCAACCAAAATTGGTCATATCCCACTTATTTTGTCACTCAAAAATCAGTATTTTTCCCTTAATATATTATATCCCAGGGGTTACACTACCTCCTTAAAAACTCTTTTATGTTATTTACTCTCATTTCCCACAAGCTATTGAATTTAATAAGATCAGATTGCACCCAAAAGGAAAGGGTAAAATTTATGAATTATTCATCAATTTATAATATTTACTCGTGAATTCACATGAAAGACAATTAACAAAAATATATTAAGCACAAAAAAGGAGGGGTGGAAGACAATTAGGAAAAAAAATCTTAGAAAATAAAAAGGGATGATTATTTAATATTTGACAAAGATGCCAAGAAATAGAATTAAAAAATATGTGAACATAAATGTTTATAAAGATGAATTGGGGAATGGTTGAGCTCCATGGGAGAGTAAAGGGGTCGCCCATAAAACATGATTACAACATTACAAGAATTAAAAATGTCACAAAAGAAGAACACACTGCATTAGTTTTGATGACTTTCTCCAACTACTCTTTTTTTATGGGATGAGTGTTTGTTGTCTTGGAAAATTTAATAACAAAGATGAAGCTCAGTTTGAAAATCTTGAGAGCAAACAGCCTCAACCTTATGGGAATTGCTATAGAAATTTTGGTTTGCTAAATTGTATGTAATTTCTTCATATGTGTAGTAGGAGCCCTTGGACATAACTTAGGATGTGTTTGAAATATTAGTGGCATAAAAGAAAATTTTTTTTTATTAAAAAACGAAATATTGTTAGGTGAACTTTTGTAAACTTGTTTGATAAATTTAAAAGACTTATTGACCTTTTGACACTTAAAGTATTGATATTTTACCCATAAATCCTAAGGTATGTAACACCACGTGTTGGTATTAGTTGCACACGTGGAAGTAGTCTAGGTACTCGATGTAAAATTTGACTAAATTAGTAAATAACGAGTAGGGAATCTGACCGTCACGGTATCGAGTCGTTATTTTTTAATACCGAACAAGTTGGGCCTTATCACGATCAAATTGTGGTCGTTTAAGGCCCTGTTTTCACAAAAATCTCATGTTCTTGTATGATGGTGAAAGATGGTATATACGAGATCATAGGAGACAAGATGCTGAAAGTTGTTGATGTTTTTACGGGTTAGATGATAACTTCCCATGGATGATATATTTAACCACGCTGATTCAAGAGGAACATATTGTAGATTTTTAATAAATAATGTGTTATAACAATATCAATTTTTGATCTATAAACTTTGTTACAACTTTTGATCAAGTTTTACTTAAGTGCGACCAAGTAATTGTAGAGAAATCACATGTACAAAATCACACGCTGAAGCTCACATTAGTTTTCTTGAGGGAAGAGTTCACGAGAGTGAAGTGATCTCCGACTTGTATGGTTATATCCATAACCTCACATATGAGTCCCATCTCCGAAAGATTGAATATCTCCCTTCTCTTCCTGACAACTCTAACTCTATCTCAAGTAGAATGACTTAATATAACGTCATTTGAGTTTACGAGAACTAATATTGTTAGATTAAGAATCGTATTTAAATACTTTTATGGAATCAACTCTTATCTTCGTTAGTGGATTTAGTCTTTTACCTTCGTACTTTTGTATTTAGATCGATAATTTTTGGTAAGTCCCCACTCCCCACTACTTGAGTTAATTTCTAATTACCATTACTTTTTAACACGACTCCCCAATTGTTTATAGGCAATTCTTCTTTGCTATTGATATCATCTTAAATATTATTGCTAAAGGTGAAAGGCAACACCAAGCTCTTGTTGCCAGTAGGGCCGTGGCATGTGACACATAACACACAATACCTTTTTAATACCCAAAAATTATTTTATTATACCAATATTCAAGCACTACTTGTTCATACATGCATCATAGGTTGGTGTTTCATAGTATTTGAAGCCAAATGAGCACATGTTCCGACAAGGTGACTCCAGGTTAATAGGTTATAGGCCGACTCATATTTTTGCCATATCAGTATAACCCATATTTTGTTTACATCAACAGTGGGGGCACTTTGATGTCATACTAACAATTGTGCTCACAATGTACTATATGAGATTTTCGCGATAGATATTTATGTCAATAAATTGTTTATTATGTGGTTTTATATAATTTATGTGAATTAGTGAATAAATATTAAAATTTAATTCATTCCACTTTGACGAGTCAAATATTCTGAATTATTTAAGGAAAGAAAATCGAGAGGAAAGTATAAATTTAGTAAAACATAAAAAGAGTTCTATGTGTTTATGTGATTAGTCGAGTTAAAATATTCAAATTTGGCCGACCATTGAATTATTTTCTGATTGTTAATTCAGAAGAATAATTATATAAATAGAGATTAAATAAAAAAATTGTGGATATGAGATTTTCCAAGCTTGAGAAGGTGAATATATGTTATCCTAATCATATGTGATTGATTTTGTGGTTAACGGATTTTTTTTAATATTTTTAAATGAATTATAGTATAAAAATAGCGTCTATTTGGTCATAAAATATTTATATAAAATCAGCAGAGTATATTCAAATCTCAAAACTTGTTTTATTATCTCTAGTGTAGTTCTAGAGACTTTTGAAAAATGATTGTTAGATTTATTATAATGACCAAGTATTTTAAAATAATCTTTAAAGGATTATTTTTCTTTTGCGAGCTAACTTGCAAAATTCGTAGTAAATAAACCGCTCAAAAATTGTAAGGCCCGAGAATTTTTAAGTAATTAACTCTCGGTATCGCGATTTATGATTTAATGTAAGTGCGTGAATTTATTTAATTGTGATTAAATTTTTAGAATCGCAAGTGTGAACATCGCAAGTGTGAACATCGATTAGTTTATTGTTTAATATTATTATTATTATTATTATTATTATTATTATTATATTGTTATTATTATCATCATCATCATTAATATTATTATTAATATTATTATTATTATTATTATTATTATCATTATATATTATTTTCTTCTATCCTATTATTGTTACATAACTAAATATTATAATATATATATAAATTGAACTTCCTAGAAAATTCTAGAAATTAATGGATATTTATCTCGTTAGTTGTGGGTTATATTATATCATCGCCCATAAACCGTTAATCGTTAACCATAATTTCATCTTTTTCTACCACATAGACAAACCGGAACCTCCACCGACATACCTGAAAGATTAACGGAGTATGGAAAACGATACATTGCCCAACAGTGATGGGTACACTACCACTGGCAAAAAATTAACCACTAGAAATAAAATAGTTTCGTTCACCATCTTGAACTACACGATTAGTAGAATATAATAAAAATATCTCTTCTAGATTATTGGAATATATTAACACATGCAACAATAGGGTAATTATATTCAAAATAAATTGTAGTTCAAGAATTGGCAATAAAAACCAACTAACAAAACAAGTCATAATGGTCAAACGGATTTGATAAGTAAAAATAATAATATTAAACAATAAGGAGAAAGAAAACATATTTATATTGTATTTAATATTGTATAATAGCTGAGTCACTGAATCTTGCAAAAGACATGACTGATCTTGAACAGATATTTGCCCCATCTATGTTGTGTTAGGATGCCACGAATTCACTTTTAGGATAAAACAATAACACAGAAATTTGTCACATACTGACAAAGTTGAACAACAATCACACCTCAATTCTCGGAAAATCTAAGTATATGTATGTATATTTGGTAGAGAGAAAAAGAGATGTAACTAAGGTTCTTCTCATTTCCCTTTATTCTTTTATTTTTTCTGTCAAGGAGTATATATAGCATCATATATATATATATATTTTAGAGCCTAATTATCATTATTTACATAACAATAATCCTTAATCTTATTTACATCTTAATATATATATGTGTGTGTGTGCCTACTAAGACCAAGACTTTCACTCTAGATACTCAATATCTTAATATTACAATTGAATGTGTGAAGACCTTAAGATTGTTTCTGTCAAGGCCTTGACTATGTTGTTCAAGGCCTTTGGAATGATTCTTTTTGTTTCAAGGTCTTCAGAAAGAATCTCAAGCCATTAATCCTAACTTAGACCGTACAAAACACATATAATCCACAGAAAGAAGTATCTTTTCACTTCTTTCTTAATGGATTACACTAAGAAAATTGCATAGATCCATATTCAATTTTTTTTTAAAATTACGTAAAGAGCCTACAATAATAAAGCTCCAAACTTTCCATTTTCTAACACATGTAACGGTGGCCGAAAGGAATTTAATTAAGAACTTATATATTCAGGTGTCCAACCGAGATAACAAATGAATATTTTTGACAAGATGCACGAATGAGCACGAAAAGTAGGTTTTGATGGCCAATATTGAAAAAACGTGGTACATGAGTTTAGGAAGGGCAACTTGGGTGTTAATGATGCTCAAGTGAGATTGCATTTGTTGTATCGCCTAAAAAAGTGATGGGAATTTTTTCATTAGAATTCTACTTGATGAAAAAAATTGAATGGTCTTATATGGGTTGATCCTTGTTCTTTGATATTTAATAAAAAAAATTGTGATGTTGTGTTTGATACTACATATCGAACCAATAGGTATGTTATATCATTTGTGCCATTTTATTGATACTACAAGTTACAAGTTTTGAGCGGGTTTTGGTATTAGTCGTGGAAGGAGAAAAACCCTTGGGCTATCATTACCGATCAAGATCAACACATTCTTAAGGAAATTTAATCTTAACTGTCAAACACCACACATTTATTCTGTTCTTGGAAAATTAGTAAGAAACTTCTACAAAATCTTTTTAAAGTATTATTCCAAACACCTATAAGGTTTTAAAAGTGGTTTAAAAAATATCCCATTCATTGACCAAATATATATATATATTAATTATATACCATTCATTGACTAAATTTATATATATATATACATATATATATACACATAAATTATTTTAAAAACTTTTTTTGTTGGAAAAAAATCAAATGTTCAAATTTTTATTCAAAAAAAGAAAATCTTAAAAATTAGCTATGTAACTATAATATATAAGAGCCTCAAAATGCATGTCGAGCACTCTATTTCAAATATTAAGAATTGATTGGAACATAGGGAGCATAATATTAGAAATTCAAGACTTAAAACTTAACACATTATACATAATACAAATATATAGTTGTTAAAACAGAACCACACCGTATAACTGTGGTTTTTAAAAACATTCAAACCAACCCGAACCTCGTATCCCAGTAAAACCAAACCATTCAGTTCGGTTTAGCGGATTTTGACGGTTTATGACATTTTTTAGTAGTGAACTCGGTAAATAAAATAACATCTCTTTTATTTAAACGTTTTCACTTAAAATTTACATAATTATTAGTATAATTATGAAATCTTTCATAGTAAAGTAAATCACTAGTATTAATTACAAATAACTTACGTTTAATAAACATGTTGATCAATTTAGTTGCAATAACAAATGTAATGCAAAAACAATATAAAATACTTTGAAACATATGATGAGTTGATGATAATTTGATGAGATCTAACTCGAATTTAGTTTTTGATTATTGGACATAATTATTTTACTTTGTATAATCACAAGTATAAAACCGTGTGTATATATGTTGGTAAATTGATGCGGTTTGGATCAGATCGTGATAAGGTTAAACCAGAATCAACCCATAACCTGTGAATTTCTAAGGTAGCTGAACTTTAATCGCAAACCACATTCCAATTTCGCTTGTGTCGGTTTAATATGGGATCGGATTATGCGCATAAACCCCGCAACCTGATCACCTACGGGTAAACCTCTATAAAGAATTCTTTAAAATTAGAAACTAGTCAGTTACTTTGTGTATATATTATCTAACTATCGTCTCTCTTTTTTTCAAGAATACACTTTTATAATTATATTAATTTTTATTTATGTTTTAGTTACTTTTATGATCAAAAAGATAATATAATTAAATTTAAGAGTATGTTTATAATGTTGTGTAGAAAAATTGTTGTGTTCACCAAATTTTAAATGTTATGTAAAAAATTTCCCATTTTTTTATATAGTTTGATTTTTTTTTAAAATTTGTTCATGTTTGATATTTTTTGAGATAATATTATATTTTACGTAACACCTTATTGGGTTCCGTAAAAAAGGTTGTATTGTTCCAAAAAAATGTTATAATATTCACTAAAAACCATACAATGTATTATTTCAAATATAATTTTGATTAAAATTAAAAATTATTTTTTTATAAAGTTAAACAAAATGTGATGAGTAAAAACATATATATCATGTTATAGGTACTTTTTGCCTTAAAAAAAATAAATTAAATATCATAATTGCGTAGGTAATTAATGTGTCCTCAAAACAAAATTACAAAAAAGTTAAATAAATTATACGACTCATGCCTTAAAGTTTGAAATATTAACAAATATTATAAAAAATATTATAATATGATTTTAAAGTATAATTATATTGTATGTAGATGTCCTCAAAGTTTGTAGTGAGGCATGTGACTTGACGCCATGATACCTCATTAATTGTACTTTAATGCCTATGTGTGGTCGAAATAAATTATACGACTCATGCCTTAAAGTTTGAAATATTAACAAAAGTTGGATGATTAGGTGGTAACTTGAGAAATAAAAGTAGCTAAAATGTTTATCAGTTACCCTATGTGGTTATGTGTCTCGCCCTTGGCTCACACTTGCGTGTATTCAGCCACCCCTTTGTGCGGCCAAAATTTAAGAAACTAAAAAAGTCATAAATGAGCAATTTTTAGGTCAGTTTTGACGATTATAAATGAGTGACTCATTATTTGCCACTTGAATCTTTTCAACAAAGCAAATAGCTAAAAAATGGCTTATTTTCAACCAAAATTAGTCATAGCCCACTTATTTTGTAAGTGGAAAATCAGTATTTTCCCATACTATATTTTATCACAAGAGTTACACAACCTCCTCATATACTGTTTTATGTTATTTCCTGTCATTTCCCCTCTAACTATTGAATTTAATGAGATCAAATTGATACAGGCACTCAAAGAAAAAAGGTAAAATCTATGAATTATTCATCAATTTGTAATATTTACATGTGAATTCACATGGAAGACAATTAACAAAAAATATATTAAGCAACAAAAAAGAAGGGGTGGAAGACAATAAGGAAAAAAATATCTTAGAAAATAAAAAGGGACAATTGTTTAATATTCGACAAAGATGCCAAGAAATAGAATAAAAAATTATGTGAACATAAATGTTTATAAAGATGAATTTGGGAATTGGTTGAGCTCCATGGTAGAGTAAAGGGGTGGCCCATAAAACATGATTAACAACATTACATGAAATTAATAACAACACAAAAGAACAACACACTACATTAGTTTTGATGACTTTCCCCAAACACTCTTTATTTATGGGATGGGTGTTTGTTGTCCTAGAAATTTTAATAATTAAAAGGAAAATCTTCGGAGCTAACAGCTTCAACCTTATGGGATTGCTACAAAAAATTTTGTTTGCTAAATTGTATGTAATTTCTTCATATGTGTAGCACGAGCTTATATCCTTAGCTTACCATGTGTTTGAAACTGTAGTGGCAAAAAAGACTAAATATTTTTTATTCAAAAACTAAATGTTGTTAGGTGAGCTTTTGAAAACTTGTTTTATAAATTTTAAAAGACTTATTGACCTTTTAATGCTTAAAGTATTAACATTTTACCCATAAATACTAAGGTATGTGATTAATATACTTGTTTTTGTTATATTCAAATAAGCATGACTGTTGTCTATTTCCAATGGTGTGTCCTAGCTCGCACTGTAAGGATTCATTTGAATTGGGGGCTGTGGAGGGATGCGTTGGGGGTTGTGTCCTCAACATGCTAAATAGGAAAAAGTTGGACCATCACATGGGAACTTCAAAAATAAAAGAAGCTAAAATGTTAGTTAAAAATGTTAGTTAGTTATCTCACGTGGTTACGTGTCTAGGTGTTGGCTCACACTTACCTTAATACAGTCATGCCATTTTGTGGGGCCAAAATTTAAGAAACTAAAATAGTCATAAATGAGCGATTTTTATGTCAATTTTGACGATTATAAATCATTGACACATTATTTCCCACTTGACTCGTTCGAACAAAGCAAGTAGGTAGGAAATGACTTATTTTCAACCAAAATTGCCCATAGCCCACTTATTTTGTCAGTCAAAAATTAGTATTATTCCCGTAATATGTATTATATCACAAGGATTACACTACCTCCTCCGATACTCTTTTATGTTATTTCCTCCAATTTCCCCTCGAGCTATTGAATTTAATGAGATCAGATTGATACATACACCCAAAGATAAAGGGTAAAATTAATGAATTATTCATCAATTTGTAATATTTACTCATGAATTCACGTGGAAGACAATTAACAAAAAATATATATTAGGCAACAAAAAAGGAGGGGTGGAAGACAATTAGGAAAAAATATCTTAGAAAATAAAAAGGGACGATTGTTTAATATTTGACAAAGATGCAAAGAAATAGAATAAAAACAAATTTGTGAACATAAATGTTTATAAAGATGAATTTGGGGAATGGTTGAGCTCCATGGGAGAGTAAAGGGGTGGCCCATAAAACATGATTAACAACATTATAAGAAATTAAAAATGTCATAAAAGAAGAACACACTGCATTAGTTTTGATGACTTTATTTATGGGATGAGTGTTTACTGTCCTGGGAATCTTGAGAGCTAACAGCTTCAACCTTATGGGAATTGCTACAAAATTTTTTGTTTGCTAAATTGTATGTAATTTCTTTATGTGTATAGCAGGAGCCCTTAGCCTTAGCTTGGGATGTGTTTGGAATATCAGTGGCATAAAAGATAAAAGATTTTTATTCAAAAACTGAAATATAGGTAGGTGAACTTTTGAAAACTTGTTTGATAAATTTTAAAAGTCTTTTGGACCTTTTGACGCTTAAAGTATTAATATTTTACCCATAAATCCTAAGGTATGTAACACCAGGTGTTGGTATTAGTTGCACACGTGGCAGTAGTCTGGGTTAGTCGACATAAAATTCGACTAAAAATAGTAAATAACGAGTAGGAAATCTGATCGTCACGGTATCGAGTCATTATTTTTAAATACAGACCAAGTTAGGCCTTATAACGATCAAAATTGCGGTCGTTAAAGGCCCTATTTTCACAAAAATCTCATGTTCTTGTATAATGGTGAAAGATGGTATATACGAGATCATAAGAGATAAGATGTCGAAAGTTGTTGATGTTAGACGAGTTAGATGATAACTTTCCAATGGATGATATGTTCAACCACGATGATTGAAGAGGAAAATATTGGAGATTTACAAACTTTGCTGTAACTTTTGATCAACTTTTACTTAAGTGCGACCAAGTAATTGTATAGAAATCACTTGTACAAAATAACAGGCTGAAGGCTGGCATTAGTTTTCTTGAGGGAAGAGTTCACGAGAGTGAAGTGATCTCTGACTTGTATCGTTATATCCATGACCTCACATATGAGTCCCAGCTCCGAAAGATTGAATATCTCCCTTCTCTTCCTAAAAACTCTAACTGTATCTCAAGTAGAATGACTCACTCTATCGTCATTCGAGTTTACGAGAACTACTATTGTTAGATTAAGAATCGTATTTAAATACTTTTATGGAATCAACCCTTATCTTTGTTAGTGAATTTAGTCTTTTGCCTTCATACTTTTGTATTTAGATCGATAATTTTTGGTAAGTCCCCACTCCCCACTACTTGAGTTGATTTCTAATTACCAATACTTTTTAAAACGACTCCCCAATTGTTTATAGGCAATTTTTCTTTGCTACTGATATCATCTTAAATATTACTACTAAAGGTTAAAGTCAAAACCATGCTCTTGTTGCCAGTTCGGCAGGGGCATTTGACACGTAACACACAATACCTTTTTAATACCCAAAAAATCTTTTATTATACCAATATTCAAACACTACTTGTTAATAAAGGCATCATAGGTTGGTGTTGCATAATATTTCAAGTCAAATCAGCACATGTTCCGACATGGTGACTCCACGACAATAGGCGGGCCCATATTTTTGCCATATGAGCAATATAGCCCATATTTTTTTTACATCGAAAGTGGGGATACTTTGATTCCATACCAACAATTGTGCTCACAATGTACTATGTGAGATTTTTGCGATAGATATTTATGTCAACAAATTATTTATTAAGTGGTTTTAAATAATTTTTGTTAATCGGTAAATAAATATTAAAATTTAATCCATTCCAGTTTGACGAGTCAAATATTCCCAATTATTTAAGGAAAGAGAATCGAGAGGAAAGTATAAATATTGGAAATCATTCCTTCTCAAACTGAGATGAAAAACAAATTCAAAAACTTTGCTTACCAGATATCAATTTATGATCTCAGTGGAATGGAAACAAGTGTTAAGAATCTCAAGACCTTATATGTGGCCCTGAATGAACTAGTTCAAAATCATATCATTCACTCTAATGACACAAGACTGAAGATGGGTCAAATGCACTCTAGAAGATACACTCCTTCAGCCTTGCTTATGGATGAAATTAAGAAGGCTGTAGAGGACACTTTTGGGGTTTCTACTTCCTCCACATCTCAATCTTCATCCACACTACAAGTTCAAGAACTGTAATATCAAGTTTCTTCTCTCAAATCTTCCAATGACTCACTAAGTGCCCAAGT
Organism: Apium graveolens; assembly: GCF_009905375.1. Taxonomy (NCBI): domain Eukaryota; kingdom Viridiplantae; phylum Streptophyta; class Magnoliopsida; order Apiales; family Apiaceae; genus Apium; species Apium graveolens. Next base: position 294,671,910 of record NC_133652.1, on the reverse strand, counting down.
TCAAGCTCTTACATCCTTGGTGCAAAGTCAACAGAAAGATATTAAAACCCTGATGGACTCTCACAAGCATCTTTATATGCAAAACTCTGTTGCTTTGGGAGCCATCACGGGGAAGCTCAACATACCACTGCTTTCCCTACCAGAAAAAATAAGGCCAAAATTATGAACTCCCGTACTCATGCCTGTTATCAAGACTAAAGGGAGATTGAGGTTAGGATTCAACAATCCAGGGATGCTAAATCTAAATTTAACGAGCCTATTCAGGTTGGCCAAAGTTTTTCACAAACTCAACAATTTCAAGATGTAGGAAAAGAAACACTCATCAAGGCTGCAGAAGGACCATATCAAGATCAAGAATTCAGTGAACTTCTTGTAGTCCCGAGGATGTCTCTTCAAAATAACTATATAATATACAAAAGAACATTGGCAAAAACTATCAATTCTACTAGGGCAGTGGTTGTAAATGTTGAAAATTACATGAAGAAGAGGATTGTTGTCAACGTCAATGATGGTGGTGTGGATAGATGCCTTCAAGTATCTATGTCAAATTTTAACATACTAAGGGCATCTGAGCTAGATGTTGTGATTGACAAAGTGTATTTAGTCATCATAGAGGATACTCAACTTCTTCAGGAGCTTAAAAATGCACAGATAGCAGCTTTTCCTGAAGCCTATCTATATCCTAAAAAAGGAGTGTCCTACATCTGCCCAAGAACCAAACAATACAAACAACTTACTAATCCTAAAAATTTTGTTAGATCAAATATGAAGATAACCATGACTATTCAATCTGATCTAAAATACAAAAAAGAACAAGAACGCTGAAGATGTGGAGATGATAAAGATCTTATACAGATACTTGCTGAATCGTGACACTATGTTGCCAACCGCTCAATTTAATTTAAAAGATGACAAGGATGATGATGAGCAGAAGCATGATGAGCAGAAACCTTCTAACTTAAATCCAAGTCAATCTTTAAGAGCAACTAGCAGCAAGGATAAAAAGAAGGATGAGAAGAAGGATGATGACAAGAAGAAAGGAGATGAAAGAAGGAAGACAATCCAGGACCACACCAACAAACCCTACAAATCCAAATGATAAAATCTCAATCTACCAAATCTCTTAGCTCAAACACTCAACCATCTCTCACCTCAAAGCCAAAATTTATATACAAGCCAACTGCAAACTCACTTCTCAAAATTCCAATCACTTCCACTCAAACCAGCTTTAAGAAAAATCACAACCCTACCTTCATATAAACCTTCAATGAAGACACACTTTAAATTTGTTGGAAGAAAAGCAAAAAAACTGCTAGTTACTGAGTGATCATTATGGAATTGTTATGATCAAACTGACTTTCATCCACTAAATTGGTACCTCACTGATGAAGAATATTTTCAGCAGCTAGCTAAAGAAATAATCAGAGTCTGGGTTGTATCATATACAAAAGTCATAATTTATTATGATAATGGTTCTTTCACTCTACTTGGAAGCAATATAATCGACACACTTTCAACCACAGAGTTTAAAAATATGATCAGTCTAATGAAGGATAAGGATACTATTACAAGGTTTTGGAAAAATTGTATCATTTTTTTGTCATAGCATCCAACAAGGTGAGAGAGTCCTCCCGTTAGAGCTTTAAATGAGAGTGTTCATATTGCATTTGGTCTCTCCTTAAAAAGATTAATATTATAGTTAACTGTCCATCAGAGTATCCATTAATTTTAAAGGGTGACAAGTTCTGGTATTAGTCATCATCTTAATTTCAAGTGTTGAGTGCTTGCCACCCTGTAATAGTAAGGATACGTAGAACATTAAGTTTATCCTTAATGTTCAGTTTTTAAATACACTTTAAATTAAGGAACATAAAAAGCATAAGAAACTCGAATCCTCAGCTTTTTTATGGACAGAAGAAGTGTATACACTAAGTAGAATATTTACATTTCAGGAACTTTTTGGTTTAGAGCAAGTAGCAAAACAGAGCAACAAAAATTTAAATCCATACCCTCTATTTTTTATTTCTGTTTTTTACTTACTCTCAACCACTTCTACTTTTAACATTTATATGTGAATGAGATGTTGTTAATATGTTATGTTTTAATGTACTTTTATTTCCATATATTATCTTATTTTTTTTTAATTTTTTGAACCCCATGGCATGCCTGCTAAATTCCTTTTTTTCATCGTATGCTAGATTCAGTATGTCAAATTACTGTAAACTTTATTTAATATAATTTATGTAACCGTAATATATGTTGTTTTTCAGATTGAATAAGCAAATAATGTATATATTATACCCAGATAGTTTTATGTTCTAACCCTTCTGTTCAAGCTTTGCGTAGGAGCCTGTTCTTCCTGCAACCTTCCTCCGAGCCCGCACAATTTTGATGCTTGGAAATATGCGTGTCATCAAATTTCAAGCATGGAGGAGCATTTTAAGAAAAGAATTTAGAATTTCCGAGATCTGGAGGCTGATTGGCTCAGGAAATTCATGTATAAAATTTTTACTAACATGGTTGTGCTCTAGAACATTCCTATGATCATGGCAGTGCTTACATTTGGACTTGTACTTTGGTTGGATGTCGTTCTCCTTGATGTAGGAAAAGTGTTTACTATCATATATCTTTCACTATCGAGTATTTTGATATTTTTTCTCTTTTGAAGTTTGAAATTATGTACTTTGATAGTTAGAACCAAAGTATGTATCCGATTTCATTTATGCTTGTTGATAAGACTTTAGAACCGGTTTAATAAGTTTTAAGTTTCATTAGATGCTTGTTGTATTGAATGTTATATGCCTTGTTTGGCAGGAATAATGTAAAAGAAGAACAATTATTTCAAAATTTTTATTTTTGTAGTGTTGCATTTGACTCTATACGGTGTTGCGTAATACTAAACATGATGTTGCATATTAATAACAATGGTGTTGCAGATGACTAAAATTAGTGTTGCACTACACATTGTGGGACCCACTGCTAACGTGGCAAAAGTGGCTCTCGCTGCTAATTTGGAAAATGTGGGACCCCTTGCTGACGTGTCAAAGTAGGGGCCACTACTGACGTGGAAATATGACGTGTCACTTGCCATGTAGGACATAGTGGTGATGTGACTTCATTTTATGCAACACTAACTGTTGTTGTCATTGTACGCTTTTACTGTTGCAAAAGACGCATAATGCAACACTTTCTAGTGTTGCATAATTCGTTGCCTTAAGGCTCTACGGCCACCCTGGTGTTGCCTATTACCTTATGCAACATCATTTAGGCCTTATGCAACTGTATAGTAGGGGTTCCCTATGTGCACTTGTGGCGTATGATATGGCCATTCTTTATTTATATATTCATGATCTTATTCACAGAAGGCATGTTAATAACCTAATTGTATACTATATGATAATTTCTGCTTCCAAACTTTATGTCTTTGTTACCTTTTCGATTTTATTTAGGAAATGGGAAGAGTTTGCAGTTTGTAAAGATGAGAATTGAGGTACTTTCTGATTTTATATGTTTTGTTTTGGCTTATTAACTTACGGCTCTTGTGAAATATAATTATCTTGGTTGTATAATACTGGGCTCATTCTTTCAACTATTACAAATTATAACATTCTTTACTAGTATATTTTGCTGGATTCTTAAATTTATTTTTTAGACAAGGGTACGAGCACCGCTTTACATTAGTGTGTGCACACTACAAATATTTAAGTAATTAATGATCATCATTACTAAAATCCTATCAATTTTAGTTGAAATTTTATTTTATTATTTCTTTATATTTCACGGAACTCTGGTAGTTGTAGGAAGGATGGAGCACAGACCTCTGTCTTCTTCAAGTGATTCCTCAAGGCCACTACTGTTAAAGCTTGTGATCTTGATCAACTAAGTAGTGTTTATTCATGTCAATAAGTATTATGTACTGGTTAAGTTAGTAGTCTGGTCGATGTTTACAATTTGATGAGATAAATTATACTTATCATGGGAATAGTATGTCTAGGATGATATACGTATTTTGGTTAGAATATTTTTCGGGTTGATTGTACAAACTAAGCTATCTTATTTATTTATATTGAATTCAACTAGCTAATATATATATATATATATTGGTTGAGTTTTGGGACTTAAGTTTTTTCAGTATTATGGTTAAATACATTCTCCAATAGCACCAAAGATTAGTAAAAAATCAAATATTTATTGTTAAAATGTGTTTGATACATTAATTATAAAACAATAAATGATGTGAATAAGGCGATTTAACAACATAAATTTAAACAAAACCTATATTATGTAACACCTATAACAACGGTTACCTACAGGAATTGATGTTAAACTGTATTTTTCATACCAGTTACATATAAATAAACGATGTTTGAAATTTATAAAAATATTCTAAGACATTAGAAATCTTCCCAAAGTGTTGTATACGACTACTTTAGACATCAGGTAAAAACCGATGCCTATGTAAAATTAACTTTAACATCAGTCACGAATACATCGGTCTTTTTTTACATACACATCGTTGTTTACCCGATATATAAAATCTCTTTCTAGTAGTGGCTTGAAAATCTTCAAAGCTAACAGCTTCAACCATATATGAATTGCTACATAATTTGTTGTTTTGGCCCTTAAAGTATTAATATTTGTACCCATAGATCCCAAAATATAAGAATTCAGATTATAGTCATTTTAGAAATAGGAGAATATGTATCAAATTAGTCAATGCCTTCTCTTTACTTAAAGCCCTTAGCTACCAGCCTAGCCTTATACTTACCTATTGAGCCATCCAGGTTCAACATTATCTTGAAGATCTACTTACATCCTATAGTAGAATACCAGGAGAAAGATCAACTAACTCCCATGTTCCGTTACAAACAATAGAGCCCATCTCATTTTTCACAGCACCTTTGCAGTGCCTTCACTCCAAAGAATTTATGGCCTAAAGGAAAGTTAAAGGTTCTTCCTCAACCTTGTAAGTGATAAAATCACTTCCAAAGTGCTTAAAGACCTTTGCGCGCTTATTTCTTCTAGGTTCCTCTACTTCACTAGAGAAGATCCACATTTTTCATCCATTCTATTTGATTATGAATGAAACTCGATGTGCAAGTGGGATCATTATTAGAAATGCTTTAAGAATATCTATTTTCGTAGGAAACACGTCCTTAAAGAAGGGTTCATCACGAAATTCAACTATAGTATTCACCAAAATACCATCAATGTTAGATTTTATTAATAACAATCTCATAGCAGTAGTGGAATAACCATAACTTAGAAAGAGAGTATCAACAGTCCTCAATCCTAATTTCTTCCTTTTATGTTCATGGACAAGTACCCTTGCAAGGCACCCAACACTCGAAGATATTTTAAACTACCTTTCTTAATTTTCCATAACTCATAAGGGGTCTTTTCCAAATATTTTGAAGGGACTCTATTCAGAATATGCCAAGCCATATTCAGAGCCTCTCCTCACATGTAGTTAGGCAACCCAGATTTAATAAGAATAATCTTGATCAAATCAGAAAAGGTTCTATTCTTTCGTTCTGCCACTCCACTATACTCAGGTGTGTATGGTGAAGTGACCTCATGAACTACACCGCTGGTTTTGCAAAATTCATCAAATGAATTACCCGTATACACACCACCTTTATCGGACTTCTTTCTTCCCTTATATTTGAATCCCAAATTTATATTATATATGCCTTTAATTTTATTTTTGTGTGTATATATGTGGTTGTTATTCTGAATACCTCAACTATTTTGTTGCGAACAATTATGCCGTGATTAATTGTAGTTGTTGTGTGGGTTGTTAAATGATTGTTAAATTGATCATAAAAGTGAGTTATGGTTGATATAGAGGATCTTTTATGTAGATGTTGAGGTCAATAGGTAGAATTTGAGACCTCAGTTGATTGGTTACAAGTTAATTAATTGAATTCAAACCATTTTTAAGTATGAGTGTATGAAGTGATTTTTTGGCTCTTTTCAGTATTATTATTTATAATATGCAATTTAATATCGAGTCAGAGTGTATGAAGTATTTTTTTGGCTCTATTCTGGACTATTATTTATAATATGCAATTTAATGTCGAGGCCGAGTGTTTTATATTAATTGTTGAATAAATATAAATAAGAGTCCATCAAGTTAAAATAATAATAAGATAATATATATTCAACTTTTTTGTTGTAGAATCTTTAATAAAAAATTAATAATTAAAAACTTAATTCTGCAGTCTAGCCGCTACGCCATAAGTGCACATACGCAATGGTTTTTATCCAGCGTTGCACGAAAAACGTTGCACGAAAAACGTTGCATTATCTACAGAATTTTCAGTTTATTGCAACACAGTGGAGAAAGCGTTACAGTACTTTGAAGCTACCGTTGCTAATAACTGTTAGTGTTGCGCAACATGCAACACTAGAGGTCAAACCGTTGCATTGGCTTTTTTTTATTTAATAAATGCTGACATGGAAAATAAATCTGAGGTGGCATGTTTGGGACCCACATTTGCTGACATAGCATGTTGATGTGGCATGCCACGTCAGCATTTTGGGCCCACATGTGGAACCCACTGGTGACGTGGCATGCTTACGTGGCATGCCACGCCAACATGCTAACGTGGCACTAGTGGGTCCCACACGTGGGGCCCAGAATGCTAACGTGGCATGCTGACGTGGCAGAAGTGGGGGCCACTTGCTGACGTGGCCACTAACATGGCACTTCAGGTGTTGCGTTTGCTTTCTGGTGTTGTAGTAGGTTATTTAGTGTTGCCTTAGATATTGTACTATTCTTAAAATTTATTTGTTATATTCGTGTTCTAATTTTTTTAAAATAATTTTTTATTGATCCAACCGTACAAATGTTGTTTCCTACTAGTTTTAGAGGTGTCTAATTTTTTTTTTTTTTAAAAAATAAATTTTATATCATGTGCTTTTATAATAGTCAAACCTCGGTATACACGGGTTCCCATTACTAATCTTGTTCTGGGCGGTGATTCAATTTTTTTTAAAAAAAAATTTTCAACGATCCAACTGTACGGATGATGATACCTACTAAATTCAGAGATGTCTAAATGACGTGTCTTGTACCGGGTGGTGATTCTATTTTTTTAAAATTATTGTTCGACGATCCAACCATACGGATGATGTTACCTACTAATTTTAGAGATGTACAATTTTTTTAAAAAATTAGATTTTATATTGTGTGTTTTTATAATAGTCAAATTACGGTCAACACGGGTTCCTGTTGTCAAGTCTTGTCCCGGATGGTGATTCTATTTTTATAAATTCTTTTTCGACGATCCAACCGTACAGATGATGTTACCTACTAATTTTAGAGATGTTTAAATTTTTTAAAAAAAATATATTTTTTATATCGTGTATTTTTATATTAGTCAAATTACGGTCAACATAGGTTCCTATTACCAAGTCTTGTACCTGGTGGTGATTCTATTTTTTTAAAATTCTTGTTCGATGATTACCATACGGATGATGTTACCTACTAATTTTAGAGATTTACAATTTTTTTTTAAAAAATTTAGATTTTATATCCTTTGTTTTTCTAATAGGTAAAAAATTATATTTTATATCATGTGCTTTAATAATAGTCAATCGAGGGTTAACACAAGTTCCCATTAATTAGTCTTGTCACGAATAGCGGTTCTATTTTTTTTTTAATTTTTGTTCCACGATCCAATTATATGAATAATTGCTCCTATTTAATTTAGAGACTTGTATTTTTTTTAAAAAATTCTGATTATATATAGTATGACTTTTTAATAGTAAATTCTGATTATATAAAATGTGACTTTTTAATAGTAAACGGTGTAGTACCGATTGATTTTATCATTATTATGTTATTTTGACATTATTTTGTATTATTTGTACAATTTTATTATAATATTGAAAATTTTAAATATTTAATAAAAAACTGAAAAAGTAATTAAAAGAAATTTAGACACAGATTTGCAGAGTTCCCGAAGCCAAATATTTGGGCGGCTATTTTCCCCCTTTAACGAAAAATTGGGCGGACTATTCCCCCCAATTGAAATTTCATTAAACTTAAATTTCCCCCAAATATCACTTTCTCACCTGCTATCTCTCAAGATAAGCTGCCTCCAATTATATCTTTCTCAATATCACACTTTCACCTTCACATTACGAGCCCTAACCAACGCATCTCTGCATCAGTGTTTATCTCGCCGTCGGAGAAGACAGTGTCGTCAGTGCCGTAGTCGGAGTTTAGTTTCTAGGAGAAGTTTGTAGATTCGTGCTTGAGATCGATGGGGGATGACAAAATTACTTCGCTCAAGATGGAGGATGTGGTTATATTAAGCCAGAAGCTCGATTCGCTCTATAAGCTTTCAATCTCTGAAAGCTTGTTGTTGTTAATACAAAGTTTTTGTACTTATATATTGTCTGTGTATGAGTTGTTGAACAAAGATGAGGAATGGATCAAGTTTATGTGTGTATGTGTGTACGAGAATAAAAGATAATTTTATTTTATCATCAATTGATGTATTTTGATTTTAATGATGGTTAATGTGAATTGTGCAGGTGAGCTTCTCGCTTTGGTTGTTAGTGTTGTGTTGGTGTATTCTTCAAGGGCCACGACTTCAGTGAATTAGGTTTTTTTTTGTCTCTTATAATTTGCGTGCATTTAGTGGTTCGTTTTGTTTCAGTTTTTTCCTAATTGAGACATTTATGCATAGGGTTGAAAGAATTGTTCCAATGAAATTTGTGAATGTTGGATTTTAAATAATTTTAATCACCAAGAACTATCATTTTAATATTATTTTTAAGGATTACATTAGGACTCTCTTAGAGTCCCTCTTAATGATTTTGTTCAGAAGCCACATTTGGTGAACTTTTGTTGTGTCAACAATCTATCAAGCACCCTCACCCTTAAATCATAATATTATAGTATAAGCTATTACCCGCTCGTGACTGTTTACCATTTTTCAAGTCTTAGTGATGGAGGAAGACATGGCTTACCTCATGTTTTTGTATAGAGAGGAAGTATATCCGGTAGAATGGGATCCAAATCATGAAATAGTGCTGGCATCTTCTTCTGGTGACAGCAGGTTGATGGTCTGGGATTTGAGCAGGTACTCTAAAATGTAGAAATATATGTTTGTTTATCTTCCATCATCATCATTTATACTATGCTGTGACCTGATTTTATAGTATTCTATTCATTTTTCAGTCTAGATTCACCCATGATTGCAATTCCCTTTTGCAATAGTTTCTAGTTTTCAGTAAACTGACCAAAAGGCTAGTGTTTGGCGCCAAGGACTAGGATATTGATAAAGTGACTTCTCCTTGTACAAAATTAAAAGAAGATGTGAACAACAGAACACCTAAATTTTCTTGCTTCCATTTGCTTGTTATAAAATGAAAGAAAATCACATTATCAACAACTCTATAGCTACTGTATCTACTGGTTTATTGTATATCATCGATTTGGAATTTTTAAAAATTGGTTGAAATATCAGTAATAACATGTTTTGCATATTAGAAAGTCACTCCGTATTAAAATACAATTAGGTGCATTTGAGATTAATGATGGGCGACCGTAGTTTTTTTTCCTTAAATATATCTTAGCTTACAAAAATTATGTACATTCTATTCTTGCAGTATACTGCTACACATATGAAGAAATTACATACAATTTAGCAAACAAAAAAATTTGTAGCAATTCCCATAAGGTTGAAGTTTTAGCTCCGAAGATTTTCAAACTGAGCTTCATCTTTATTATTAAAATTTCTAGGACAACAAACACTCATCCCATAAATAAAGAGTAGTTGGAGAAAGTCATCAAAACTAATGCAACGTGTTCTTCTTTTGTGATGTTTTTAATTTCTTGTAATGTTGTTAATCATGTTTTATGGTTCACCCTTTTACTCTCACATGCAGCTTAACCATTCCCTAAATTCATCTTTATAAACATTTATGTTCACATAATTTTTTTATTCTATTTCCTCGCATCTTTGTCAAATATTAAACAAACATCCATTTTTATTTTCTAAGATATTTTTTTCTAATTGTCTTCCACCCCTCCTTTTCTGTTGCCTGATATATTTTTTGTTAATTGTCTTCCATGTGAATTCACGAGTAAATATTACAAATCGATGAATAATTCATAGATTTTACCTTTTTATCTTTGGGTGCCTGTATCAATCTCATCTCATTAAATTGAATAGCTCGAGGGGAAATGGGAGGAAATAACATAAAATAGTATATAAGGAGGTAGTGTAACCTTGTGATATAATATATTAGGGGAAAAATTCGACTGACAAAATAAGTGGGTTATGACCAATTTTGGTTGAAAATAAGCCATTTCCTACCTATTTTGCTTTGTTCGAACCAGTGAAGTGACAAATAATGAGGCAGTCATTTATAATCGTCAAAATTGACCTAAAAATTGCTCATTTATGATTTTTTTATTTTCTTAAATTTTGGCCCTACAAAATGGCATGACATGCGAGCCAAAGCCGAGACAGATAACAGAATTAGAATATAGTTAGAATAACTTTTAGTAATAAACAAGAAGTATTTGTGACCTCCAGAATATTAAAGATAAGGAAAAGAAAATCACAATAAGTGGGATACAAAAGTTGTACAATTGATGGATCATCTTCCACTTGTACCTTGGAGCATATTCTTCATTATTTATCTTGCCTAACTTTGTGTAAATGTGGTTGTAAATGTGCTTATAGTCTTCCTGTATATAAATATGTAAGGAGATTTCAAACAAAAGATCCAAGAGAGGAGTGGATGAATTATAGTAAAAAATGTGAAGAAAATAAATTGAAGGCTTTTAACCATACTAAACATAATTCATTATAATGGATATCTTTCATCTTCCATCATGCATATCTTGGATGAAATGGTAACCCATACAAGATGATGGTGTTACATTCTATTAACCTATATATTTTTGGTCAACTTGCATTTTTTAAGTATGTGGTTGTACCTTCTTATGTAACATATAAAAGCTTTTATTTTTCTTTCATTTGGTTTCATACTTTATTTTTTATTTATATATATTTTCTTTGTATTTAACTTTCATTCCAATACTCATTGTATTCATATTTATTACCCATTCCAATACTCAATATATATAGAGGTAGATCTGTTAAAAAATAATTTGGTTAAAATTAAAAATTAAAATACAATTGATGAGATATATGGGGCCAAGTCACCAAACAATGGAGTAACCAAACTAAACTTTTAGCAGCATTATATTTACACTTTTTTAATTTTTATATATTAATATCTTTTCTAATATCTTTTAATATTTAAAACTTTAAGCCATGAGTCATTTATTTTATTGAATTTTTTGTAAATCATGTTTTGAGGACACATTAATTACCTATCTAATTAAGGTATTAAATTTGTAATTTTTATAGAAAAATACTTACCTATAACACAATATACATGTTTTTACTCATCATATTTTCATTAATTTTTATAAAAAATTAATTTTAATTTTATTCAAAATTATGTTGGAATAATACATTGTACGGCAAACACTTTAAGTTTTTATAGATCTAGACAACTTTTTTAGAGAACTCAATAAGGTTTTACCTAGAATTTAATATTATCTCAATAAAAAACTAACACTGTACAAATTTTTTAAAGAAACCAAAAGTATGTAAAAAAATGGGAAAGTTTTTACATAACATTAAAAAAAATTTGAGCACAACAAATTTTTTTACACAGCATTATAAAAATACTCTAAAACATAATAATATTATCTTTTCGAACATGAAAAGTGACTAACCCATAAATAAAAATTAATATAATTTTAGAAGTGTATTCTTAAAAACAGAAAGATGATAGATATTTAATATACATATATGGTACTTATGACTAGTTTCTAGGTTACTCATTTTAAAGAATTATAGGCGGAGATTTAAGGGTATATATCAACTAAATATTTGTATTATGTATAAGTCTTGTATTTTTAATATTATAGGTATTAAATATATGGTTTGCATTATATATATATATAACATAATATGTAGTAATAACCAAAAATTAGGTTTCCAATTTGTTATAGTTATAATTAAATATAAAGTATATATTTTTATACTTTAGAATATTTCAAGTTTATACTTTACTAGTTTTGAATAAAAATTATGATATATATATATTATATGTGTATATATATTTATTTACTTAAATATATATACACAATATTATATATATATATATTGTACTTCCAAATTAATATTTTTCACATATTTCCAACCACATCTTTTGTCAATGAATGGAATATTTTTGAAATCACATTTAAGTTCTGCATGCTTGAAATAAAAAGCTTTCTTGGATATTTGTTACTAATGTGCAAAGAATACAATAAATATATAATGTTGGGGAGTTGAGATTAAATTGTCCCAGTCATGGCTTGCTATTTATCTTTAATGGTAGCCGAGGGTTCTTCCCCTTACAGGACCTCTAGCCAAGTACTAAAACTCACTCAAAACTTATCTTCAATTGATCCCACCTGAGTGCAAGTTCGAAAATTAATTATTGGTAGTGATACTATATATATGCTCTTTAATATAAAAAGAAAAGGATGATGCGAAAGGACAAGAATCTTAGCTAGCCTCCATTTTTCTCTCTTCCAAATATAAATACACAAACATAGATTTTCGGGCGAATTGAGGTGCGATCATTTTTGAACTTTGCCGGCCGGTGACAGATTTTTCTGTTGTTGTATTATCCTAGAAGTTAATTTTCGATAGCCCAACAGAGCATAGGGGATCGAGTATATCTTCAAGAAAAGTCGTGTCTTTTACAAAATTCTTATATAATATTTAACCAACAATATAGATAAACTTTATTTCTTGTTATTGTTAAATATTGTTGTTTCTGAATATCGAATTCGTTTGACCTTCGTGATTTATTTTGTTAATTGATTTTTGATTACCTATTCTTAAATTGTGATTTATATTGAATATAATTGAGGTATCTCATAATTCAAGATGGTGAATGAAATTGTCTTTACTTCTAGTGGTTAACCTTTTCATGGTACTGTACCAACCATTAATTGGGCCACATATCGATTACCACAACCATTAACCTTTTAGGTATGTCTGACAAGTTCGGTGGGGGTTCTGGTTTTTCTCGGTGTTAGAAAAAGAAGAAAATATTGTTAACGTCTAGGGTTGGTGGTGTAGTATAACCTACATATTGTTAATCAAGATAAAGCGGAGACTATAACAGCTTATATTATGTGCACAGAGAAAGATGGAGTGGCAAGGGCTCCAATTTTTGCAGCCTTAAGGGACACTCTATTGGATGTTTATTTTTCAAAGGCCTATAATGCTATGTTTTTGCGAAAGATGCTTGGTGGGACATGTAATACTGTCTCGTAAGCTATAAAAAGGTATATTATGTCTAAGTTCCTTGACTTGAAGCTTGTACACTCTAAGTCCATGAGTGAGAAGGTGAACGAATTTTAGATGATTATATATACTTTAAAGGAGTTGGGTATGGATCTTCCTATAAAATTTTAGGTGATTTTTGTGATTTAAAAACTTCTTAAGTTTTGGGGGGTTCTCTCTTTTCATGATTGAACACAAGGGATAGATTACTTGGACTAATCTAATGTTGTATATGTGTATGCAAGAGGGCACAAGTCTAAACACGGTCATGTGATGGCGGTTATAAGTGGCAGTATGAAGATAAACATAGTGACGGCTGATCAGAAATGAAAGCTAGCTAGTAAGAAAGGCTAAAATCAAATATAAACAAATTATGTTAGTCTTGTGGACAGAGAGGTCATTAGAGTAAAGATTATTCTAAAAAAATCTGATGTAGTGGCTCATGCAAATACCGTGATTGGGACTAAAACCATTGTTGTGCCTATAGCTAATATGGATATTAGTGAAGCACATGCTTAAAATGAAGGGTTCTCAATCCTCAATCTAAATAGAACTTAAGACTCCATATTTGTTCATGATCCATAATGTCATCCGTTTTTTTAACATGCACATGCCAAATTTTTAAAAATATTTATTAAATATCTTAAGTTACAATATTTAGGAAGTGTTAATTTTTGTTGGAAGGTTTTAAATAACAATCAAACAAACTCATTATACTTTTCTTATTTAAGGTATATAACTTTGATAAAAATAATATTACAAAATTTAATATATAATGATATTTTTATTTCTATGTGTGATAATAAAATATATTTATTTTTTTTTTATTTTAAACAATAAGTTTTTTCCCAGTTTAGTAATATACGAATCACTTTGTTTAAAATTTCTTTATCCCGAGATCCATTATACTATATAAATCCAAATAATTATATTTGATTTGATATTAATTTTATTTAAATGTGTTCCGTATAAATATACATTTTTCTTTAATTTAGATTAATAGTATATATGTTATTTATTTTAGGTGATCAAATTTTATTTTAATTTTAATTCTGTTTTACAGTGAATGAATTAAATTTTTAGCCGGGATAAATAATAAATATATTTTTAGCTGTATGTTATTATTCGAATTGACAAATTAACAATATAATTATATAATTTTTTTGGTCGAATAAGTAGTAGTTATTATTTTGTTTTAGCCTGAAATCCATCATAACTACTAAATTCAATTAATTATACTTAATTTTATTTTAAATTTAGCATAACTTTGACCAAATAGTGAAATTTTGTTTTAGTCAAAATAAATATTGTATATTATTTTGTCTTATTTCTATGCCGTTACACGAATTTTCTCTATTGAAGTTTTCAAAAAAGTTTGTAGAATAATATTGATACTAAAGAACTCCCATGTATTAGATTAATTCAAATATGGTACCCACTAACCCGCTATCAAATTTTATATATTTTGGAGTGTAATACAAGAATATTTTACTTTTTTCGTTTAGAAATTAAATTAGCGAGTTTTATTTCATTTTATTTCGCCTCAATCTTGAGTTCTATAAATCAGATTTTGAAAATTTTACAATTCATGGGATATTCACATACTAATGCTTAATTCATTGATGGTTTAAAAAATTGTTTTAAACATATAATCCAAAATTCGAAAAAAAATAACTACGAATTTTGAATTATTATTTTATTCTGTTAGTATAACTACTTTTTTTGGTTCAAATAATTGTAACGGTAGAAAGTTCTATTTAATTTATAATACCTACTTATCGTTGGTTATACAATATTCCTTTATTTTAGATCGAACGGCTAAAATAAAAAAATCTAACCGTCCATATTAAATTGGTAGGATATGACCATAACTAGCAACAATTTGGATAAGTCCATATAATTACAAAATTAAGTTAGAAATATTATTATTAAATATGTTTAACTAAAATTGTTATATTTTATTAATCAAAAGATAAAAGGCCTAAAATACCCCAATTTATGAATGTCTGGGCCTATCCTTGAGTATGGTAAATTGTTTCCCCGACTCTGTATCAAATTAAAATTAAAATACAATAACATACAATATTGACTCCCTAAATCACTTGTTAACACTCACATATTTATACTTAATATCTCTATATCTTTATCATTTTATTGATCATTTTCTTCAATCTAAGATATTTTCGCTCTCTTCCCTAATGATATCACAATCACTCCTCCACAGAAAATTTCTAAATGTAACACTAAAAAATAATGAGATATTGGTTAATTAGGTTTGGCCTATTACATAAAATATAAGCATTAACTTAATTTATTATTTGTGTGTTAATGCATTTTGTTGAAATTAAGTTTTTCTAGTTTGTAAAGAGTGCAAACATAACATAACGAAAACTATTAGTCAAGAAAATTTTGTGAAAATATTTTTTGATGAAGTAATTTTTTCAAAATGGACGAGTTGTTAATCAAGAGTAGAAATCATACTAGTAGGAAAAAAAAATTCAAATATAAGTTATTGACAAACTATAACAAAAGAGTTCTTAAGAAATTTCTTAGTTGTTTGTAGGAGATATCTTGTACATTTAGGAAATGAAAAAAATGTTTATTTTTGTAAATTTATAGATAATTTATAACATATATCTTATATCATTTATACATCAAATTGAATGAGAAAAGAAACATTTAATGTGTTTATGAACTTCAAAATTTGTGCTACCTCTCTTATCCATATCTTAGTAGAAATAGCAAATATCAAAAGTTCTGAACAATTTAAAAATATAACGAAAAAGTGAAATATTTATTCAGTGTTAAATCTCAATCAATAAATAATAAAAAATATAAAATTTTGTGGAATTTCATTCAGTATGTTATTTAGTTTAATCAAAGTCAATCATGACGAACAAAGTAATTGCTTGTATCTGAATAGCTGTTTGTGTTTCAAAAAATTTGGTAAAGATATTACATGCCCCTCCAAATTAGGAAAAAATAAAGATAAGAAATATTTATTAAAATGTAAACATAATCTCAGTATTAATATCACCCATAAATTACCAACACTTTAATTAGACAATGTAGTGCTTCCTCTGTTTGAGTAAAGTTCTATGAAGTCCAGGTATTAATTCGAGTACTCGGAGTCCATATATGTTGTGCAAGTAAAATATAGCTTAAAATATTGCAAAACATATTATTTTTCGACAAACATCACTATTCTATTAAAAATCTCGTATATTGCCATACATTTTACAAGCCGAACATTACAAAAATATATTATTCTACAATAAATGTTTAGTTTGCAGAACATAAATGTTCATGTTGCAGAACATATTGCAGAACATACATATTATACTGTAAATATATGAGATTTGTATGATTTTGTTGAATTTATGCGTGTGACATGTTTTGCAAAATAACAGGTTTTACACGATATTTTATTTGGAGAACGTAGATGGACTCCGAGAACTCGGACAAAAAGGTGGACTCCATCGAACTCAACTCTCCTATGTTTATATATTTGAGTAATTAATCTCACAATAGAGAATGGTTCTATAATATCTTCTTCATTGTGTAGGCAAGGCTTAATTAATTTCTATTAATTTAAAAATAAGAGGCATTCGAAAGAGTTCAGAGGAAAAAACTGATTGTAGAGATTATGAATTAAGGGTGTAAAACATGAATTTATACTAAACAATCTAGATAGTAAATAATAGTTCTAAAGTTGAAAAACATTTGATTCAAGAAGAAAATGTTGGATAATGTGTTGCTCTGATATTAAAAGGAGACCCTTATGAGGATCTTATGTTAATATTCAAATTATGTTCTCACTCAAAATTTTACTTTTTGGATCAATGAGTGGATGGTGAGAAATTATTTTGCATTCATTCCATTATAAATTTTGAGAATGTTGGAGTTAACCCAAGGTGGAATATGAGTTAAAAACTAAAATATAACAAATATAATGTAATAAGGAAATTATATTATAAGGAAAAAAAGTACACGGTTTTAAAAAAAATTAGGTATTAATAGAGAGTTAAAAACCTAGTTCCAAGTGCTACAAGTAGTGGACTAATTAACGATTCCAAATTCAAGTTTTTGGTAGATAATATAGGAATATACTTGGTGTGTTGAATCATTTTCTCCACTATTTTTAACATAAAATGTAACAAAAGAAATAATTTTAGGTGAGTTTGAAGTAGTGAACAATTCATATCAATTTCAGTCATCAAAAAAATATTTATAATGTACATTTTAGGAATTCATATCTAATGAAATTTGAAGTGTACCTGGGAGATCTAATGGTGATAAATTCATATGTTTATAGAAATAAGTAAAGTTTTATTTTTATAACACCATAGTAGACGGTGGTCCGTACTAACTAAATGTAACATATAAAGAACCAATTATACATATTTATTAGTTGTTTTCATTTAACATTGTTTATTGGAAATTGTAAATTATTTGCCATATGATCAACGCCTAAGATATGAACAATCTTTAAGATAAAGGATCTATACGTGCAATGGCTTGATGATGTAAACAAAAAAAGTTGAGAAGAGAAATGCCACTTAGAATCTTTTTCTTTTAGTAATATGGGCTTGATTTATGTTAAATTTATTATTATTTTTATAGAATTTAACCTGGATCAAAGGTTTTTGATAAAAAAAAAGTTGACAAATTGTAGGAAGCTGGTGAAAATAGTGGTTAGAAAACTGATGTCTAAAAATTACCCAAAATGATAAATGTATCCTATTCTTATAATTGTGATCTGGTTTATGGGCTTACAAGGGACTGATTTAATTATATATTAATTATATTATGTGTTGTATCATAGTTCTAGATGTTGGTGATTAAGATATATTATATATGTAATAGCTGACATTTATTATAAATATGAATATATATATATATATTTTTTAATAATGATTTTATTAACAATAGACCTTTAACATTGAAGCTTTATAGCTTTGTATATCAATAACTTTGTATATAGGTTGGCAAAAAGATGGCTATAGTTAAATGCATTATATATTATTTTTATTTTGTGGCTTATTAACAACTGTTTGTTTTGAAATATTCACTAGATGTTGTAAAAGCTCAATTTATCTATAATTAAAAATTAAATAGTTAGTAGTGGATATATACTATCAACAAAAAATATTGACATATTTTTTGCAGACTGATAGTATTACAAATTTTCTATAGCATGACCTCAACAAGATACATTTGTGCTTAAAAATTAGATAAAATAGTTCATATTATGGTAAGTTTGATGTTTTTACTTGCTAATTTATAAATAGTCACTATTAATGATGTGCATACATCTTAGCCTCATCAAACCAACTCTCTCTCTATATATATATTTTTTAGAGGATTGGTGGTTAGTGATATTCAAATCCACCAACTTTAATATGTTTTTTATATTACTCATAGGTCCCTAATTTAACTTATTTTTTACTACCTATTTTATGTTTGTTTTTGCAATTTTATTAATAAATAAATAATTTTACTTTATTTTGTAGGAAAATAAATAAAATCAGGATTTGAGCAGAAAAAAGTGAAAAAGACAAGAAAGAGGCTAAAGAATTTCTAATACTTATTGGAGAAGAAGAACAAAAAATATATATATCCTAAGTATGATTTCATTTTTCAAGACCAAACCCTTTACACACCGAAAACCCAATGCCTACAACATCAATCTAGATGAAGAATTTTGTTAGTAATTTATTTTGCCCATCTATCTTTTTATTATGTGTAGCTAAATTTATTCCATAAGATGAAATTGAAGTTAATGTAATTACTTTGATATCTTCTCATTCGTATTATTTGATTTTCGTGATTTTTCTGGATGCTTAATTGTTAAATTCACAAAGTAATTTTGATATTTATTGTTACCGAATTTATTTTTCATAATTTGTGTCTGCTCTATCAAGTTTTAATTAGTTATTGTTAAGTATTGTGACAATTATTTATACAAGTTATTTTTATGAAATAGATAGAATTAATTTTAGGGCGAGTTGATTTTAATTGTGGTTGATTAACGGATTCAGATTCCTATATTTTCTATATTATTTGATATATTTGTTAATTACATTAATTCAAACTCATATTAAATCTTATTGTCTACATGTGTTGATTAAATTGTTAGGGATTCAAAAATTTCATATAGTCTTTGTGGATTGATCTCTATTTGCTACAATTAACCAATGTACACTTGCAATTATTTTACATATCAATTACTTTCTTAAATGAGATTCTAATTAATCATTTGTATGTGATGTTGTTGAATGTATTATATTGTATTCAATGATTTTTCTTCAATCTAAATATTAAATTATTATACCAATTTTATTTTCAGAATTCGTAAACATAAGTTAAAATATGTTCAATTAAAATAAAATATATACTATACTAGACTATAATAACCATAATGGGGTATAATTTTTATTTTGTTTAACCCCTCATTTTGGTTATCCATTTCCATCACTATTGTCGGATCTTCTTCATCAAATAATTAGACCTATTAGATGGAAATATTAAAAAGCTACACTTCACAAGTTCTCAGGTTCGAATCTCGTCACCAACAAACATATATAATATTAAACATAAAAAAATGCATATAAGTTCTCAGGTTCAAATCTCATTAACAACTCTCATTAACAACAAATATATATATATTATTATTTAGAAAGATACATATAATTTTTCAGCTTACAATGTTACCAAAAATAAATATTTACATTATTATTTATGAATAAGGTCTAATCAACCATATGCTATTGATATTATTTGAACTTAACTTAATTTTATACACAATGAAAATTATAATTATATAATCGTTATTCAATATTTTAATATTTATATAGAATTTTAATAAAGTTATATAAAACAAAAATGAATATATATATATATATATATATATATATATCAACCAAAACCAGTACCGGGGGTAAGCTAGTAACTATTAAAACCTAAAATTAAGTAGACTAAAAATGAATCATAATGTATTAATTGAACATGTTGTGAATTGCACATATTAGGATGTATAGCTCTTAAGCTAGTATCGTTAAGGCTAAGAAAATCATCTTGTTGGTAAAATAATTTTACTCCCATTTTATTGCATTTATAAATATTAAGCCATAAACATTATTTTGATTCATTTAGTATGATTTACAAATGAACAAAAGATCAATAAGTCTTCATATTGTTCATTTTAAAAATTTGAAACAATAATGTGCCAAATAAATATACTACTTGCTAAGGGAAGGACCAGCCCAAAAACAAACAAGAGTCGAGCAAAGGCCTTTCCGGCCCAAAAAAAACAAGTCCAATAAAAGAAAGGCTTTTTTCTTAGCAGCCCAACAAGATAATAAGATAATTCACTATTTCTAGTCCATTTTAGAAGCTTGGATAGAAGTTTTTTAAGAATAAAACCTCCGGTACTAGTACATTCTAGAATCTTCATTATTAAGTTCTTAACCATATACCACGAGTCCTGTTTACAACATCATTCTCATCCACTCCTATAATTTTTTGTATCTAAAATAAATGTTATTTGAGTTTTGAACATTAACACAACCGGCCATTCATTTTCTCTTCTAAAATTAAAGATTTATTTTACGAATGATGTGTAAGTAATGACATGAAGTTCCTAATTGAAAAGCCTATTTGTATCATACATATACACACATGTGCCTATATATATTTTTATGAGTGACTATCTTCTATTTCCATATATTTTGTTTTTTGTTGTTGATTTACATTTTCTTTATATTTTAACCTACCATAAAGATTTGATAGGTTGTATTTTGGGTCTGGCTATCTTTTTTAACCATACAAGTATCATGTGTTCATATTTTTTTAAATTCCTATACTATAGTTGATATAAAAGAGATTCTGTCAAGCTAGCCAGTGAATTCATATGTTTTAGAAAAAAAGAGATCCCACAATTTGGATAGAATTATTTCGTAGTTATTTGGTAGTTGATATGCTTATAATGGACAACACACATAGAGTAAGTGGATCTCATTGTTCCCATAAAAAATGTTATTTTTGATTTAATTTTTTTCATTCTAGCACATTTTTACAAATTAACTACAAGCGAAAAACATGAAAAAATTAAATACATGTATTAGAAAAAATTAATAATTATATTAATGTATGTTGTTTAAGCCCATTTACATTATTGGTCATCAATTTTGGATTGACATTTTTGTATGTGGTTGACAAAACTAGTTGGTAGCCTTCTGTATTTATTATCTTTTTAATATAATGGTGATCCTTGTTGTTCAATATTAGCCTCTATTTAATATTTTTTTAATATAATGGTTATTATTTTATTCCAAAATCTTTACATAATATTTTTGTGTTAATATTTATAGTGAACCAATGAAGGAACTACTCCACAGTGCTAAGGATTACCTCTATGTTATAGGTATTGTATATAATTTAATAAATTAATGCAAAATATAAAATATACTTTTTATTTGCTAATCATTACACCATAAATTGAATTAAACAAGTGTTTTCTATCTTTGTTACAACGAATTAAACCCATGCTCATGACATTGGACCCTTGGTTGAGGATCCTATCAACACGTTATGAAAATCACACATCGAGTACATATTAAGAGGATGGGCTCGACCAGATGCAACAACATGAGGCCTCAAAAGATGGTGACTATACATCCAACCTGCTATTATAGGTGCGGAAGGGGAAAAAATTGCCTCCAATTGTTGGGAGCCACATCTTACAAAGCTAATTCTTCCAAATTAAGAATCTCTTGTTAGGTTTATTTGTAGTAGATAAATAAATAAGTCATGCTTATTTTTAGGAGATGACATGGTCTTCCACTGCTAGTTGCAGTTAGAGTTAGTGTAGTTGTGTGTCCGGTTTTAATTCTTTATTTTTCTTGTTTATGGTTTATGCACATTGTAAGGCTTTTATATAAGCCAAAGCTTCTTTGATTGAATAATATGAGATTGTTCTCTGATTATATTTTTGCAAGGCATTAGTTTGTTTTCTATCATTTGGTATCAGAGCCAAATACAGTGTGAAAAAGTTTGAGAGAAGTGAGTGTGTTAGAAGAAAAACACCAAAAGGAAAATGGTAGGACCGGGATATTTTACCGCACCGGTAGTTTCAAAATTCGATGGAGATTACGAAAACTGGAGCTTAGTCATGGAAAATCTTCTTTGTTAGAAGGAGTATTAGAGTGTCATTTATCTAGTATTTGGATCTAGTATTTGATGATCTGATAAGAATTGACACTACGAGTGCAACACAGAAGGCTATATTTGAAGAAGCAAAAATCAAGGATCTGAAGGCAAGGAATTATCTGTTCCAATCAATCGACAAGACCACCCTGAAGACTATCACCCAGAAAGAAACTACCAAACAATTGTAGGATTCTATGAAGGTCAGGTACAATAGAAGTGCTAGGGTGAAACGTGCACAACTACAACGGTTACGAAGGACGTTCGAAGTCTTAGAGTTGAAAGTTGGAGAGGGAGTGACATGATATTTTGCAAGAGTCATGGAAACGGTCAATGACATGAGGAACTGTGCAGAAATAATGGATGATGTCAAAATTGTTGAAACAATTCTTCGAAGTCTCACGGTGAATTTTAATGATGTGTTTTGCTCTATCAAATAATCAAAGGATATTGATACTCTTACAGTGGATGAGTTGCATGCATCATTACTTGTTCAAGAACGCAAGGTGACTGAGAAGGAAACTGAAGAACAAGTTCTACAAGTTGAACACGAGCCAGGAAATGCTCGAGGAAGAGGAAAGTGGGCATCTCAATGAGGAGGAAGCAGTTTTAGAGGACGTGGGAGAGGCATATCGTATGTCAACAGATCAGCAATCAATTGTTTTCGATGTGGAAAGGTAGGTCACTACCAATTTAAATGTACAAGCCTGAAGAAAGAGGCCAAATATGTTGAGTTTAATGAAGAGGATAAATTACTCTTAATGGCGCACAGAAACTTGGGTGTTGTTGATAACAAGGGGGTATGGTTCCTTGACTCTGGGTGTTTGAATCATATGACAGGAGAAAAATCATGGTTTAATGAGCTGGATGAAAGCTTCAGAACCATTGTTAGATTGTGAAATGGTTCATAGATGGTTGTCCAAGAAAAGGGGAAGATTAGAATTGAAGTAGAGGGAATAACAAAAGTGATGACCGATGTTTAATATATCCCAAATCTTACTAGCAATTTGTTGAGTATAGGACAACTGCGAGGGAAACAGCTGATAATTGTCATAAAAAATGGTGTATGCAAGATCTATCATCATTAAAGAGGAATGATTGTTGAGGCACGAATGACAGTTAATCGCATGCTTTTGATTAATGCAAAGAAGAAGCCGATGTCTGTGAGCTGTCTCAAAGTAGAGGAAGAAGATTTGGGAAACATTTGGTATAAGAGGTTTGGACACTTAAACAAAAACTTTATTCAACTTATGCAGAGGGAAGAAATGGTAGAAGGGTTACCAAATATCAAGGACACAGTCAAGGTGTGTACGATATACAATATAGGAAAACAACAGCAAGGAAAATTTCAGAAGGGAAGCAAATGGTGAGAAGATGGGAAACTAGAACTAATGCATGCTGATTTGTGCTGACCAATCACTCCAGTTTCAAATAGTGGTAAGCGATACTTACTAGTATTTGTTGATGATTTCTTATGAAAAACTTGGATATATTTCCTTGTAGATAAAGCTGAAACTTTTGAAGCTTTGAAAGTCTTCAAAAACCTTGTTGAAAAGGAAGCTAAAAATGTCATTCAAGGACTACAAATGGATATGGGTGGTGAATTTAATTCAAAAAATTCAACAAGTTTTGCTGAGATTAAGGAATAAAACTACAACTAACTGCATCATACACCCATCAATAAAATAAAGTGGCAGAGAGGAGAAATCAAACAATCATGAACATTGTTCGTTGTCTACTCTCAGAAAAGGAAATGCCAAGCTATTTATGGCCAGAAGCAGCGAGGTGGACAACTCATATTTTAAATCGAAGTTTTATAAAGATAGTAAAAGGCATGGTACCTGAAGATAGATGGACAGGAATCAAAGCAGGAGTTTCTTACTTTAGAGTTTTCTGTTCAATCGGTCATGTTCATATTCCTGAGCAAAAACAGATAAAGCTCGACGAACTCGCAGATGTATTTTCTTGGAGTTAGTGATGAAACAAGTGAAACAAAGGCCTATCGACTCCTTGATCTAATCACAAAGAAAATTATCATTAGCAGGGATGTCATATTTGATGAAAACTCTAAGTGGGAGTGGAATCTACACAACTCATCAGAGCAGAATGTTTTTGCTTGGGGAGATGATGGAGTGTGTGAAGAAGAAGAAACTGATGTAAAAAATATGCTGAAAAACCAGAAGAAGGAAATGATGAAGAGAATGGTGAAAATGTTGAAGATGAAACAGAAGCTTCATAGACAGGAACTCAGAGGGTAAGGAGAGAACCTGGATGGATGCGAGATTTTGTAAGCGGAGAAGAATTAAATGAAGAAGAATTCACAAATTTTGCTCTGAACGTCTACTATGATGGTCCAGTAAACTATAATGAGGCTATAAAAAAGGAAAGTGGAAATATGCAATGAAGTTGGAAATTCAGTCAATAGAAAAGAACAACACGTGGGAGCTTGTAAGCCTTCCATCTCATGCAAAGAAAATCGAGGTCAAATGGGTTTACAAAACAAAGATGAATGCAGATGGAAAGGTTGAAAAGTGCTAGGCTCGGTTAGTCGCGAAAGGGTATGCATAAACTGCAGGAGTGGACTATACTAAAGTTCTTGCACCAGTTGCTCGTTGGAATACAATCAGAAGTCTTTTAGCAATAGCAGCTCAGAAAGGATGGTGTGTTCATCAACTAGACGTGAAGTGTGCTTTCTTGTATGGTGAACTAAAGGAGGAAGTCTATGTAGATCAGCCTGAAGGGTTTATTCAAGTAAGGGAGGAATTGAGAGATATTTCATGAAGGAAGAATTGCAGAAAAGCAACTATGATCACACTTTATTTTTGAAAAAAGCAGGAAATAGAATCTTAATTGTGAGTCTTTATGTCGATGATTTAATATTTACTAGAAATAATGAGCTCATGAGTGCAGAATTCAAGGCTTCAATGAAAAGGGAGTTTAAGATGACAGACATGGGAAAATGAGTTTCTTTCTTGGAGTAGAAGTTCGAAATTTTTTTTGTGGTGGAACAAAATATCTCTCATTTCCCCCTCAAATCAAACAAATGATGGTATACACATCTGTCAGAAGAAATATGCCAAAGAGGTTCTTGAAAGATTCAATATGTGGAGTTGCAATGGTGTCAAGAATCCAATTATTTCAGGGACAATTATTTCAAAGGAAGGAAGCAATTAAATTGATGCAAAACTTTATAAGTAGGTTGGGTGTCTCATGTATCTGACGGTAACACGACCTGATCTAATATTTGTAGTATACTTAGTATCTCATTTTATGGCTAATTCTAGCGAAGAGCATATGTTGATTACTAAAAGGATACTGAGGTACTTGAAGGGAACGTTGGATTTTTGAATTTTCTATGGAAGGTCATTAAACACCAATTTTATGGGTTACACAGACAGTGATTATGCTCGCGACCTAAATGACAGAAAGAGTACTTATGGGTATGCGTTTCTGCTAAATGGTGCAACAATTTGTTGGAGTTTATAAAAACAAGACATAGTTACTTTGTCTTCTACCGAGGCTAAGTATGTTGCTGCAACATCAGCATCATGTCATTGCGTTTGGCTTAAAGGATTGTTGCAGGAACTAGGTGTTGTAGGTGCAGTGTGTATTGATATTTTATGTGATAATAGTTCAACGATTAAGTTGTAATGGAATCCAGTTATGCATCAAAGGACAAAATACATTGATCTAAGGTGCTATGCAACTGGTTTTTTGTGGAACCAATGATCAAATTGTACACATAATGACCAAACCAATCAGACTAGAACAGTATGTGAAGCTCAGAAATCTGCTCGGAGTTCAGAAGCTGGAAATTTTAAACTGATGTTGATTAGCATTTTCAGTTTAGGGGGAGGATTTGTTGGGTTTATTTATAGTTTAGATAAATAAAAATGTCATGCTTGTTTTTAGGCAATGACATGATCTTCAGCTGTTAGTTGCAGTTAGAGTTTGTGTAATTGTATGTCCGGTTTTAATTCCTTATTTTCTGGTTGATGGTTTCTGCAAGTTGTAAGCCATTTATATAAGCCAAAGCTTATTTGATTGAATAATATGAGATTGTTCTCTGATTACATTTGTGCGAGGCATTAGTTTATTTTATATCATCTCTTACATAGTTGATGCTGCCAAATTAAGACTCAAATTCCAAATCACTATTACAGAAAGGAATGTGAAAAAGAAAACAATAATTAGTTAAGTAAACCATGTTGATATGTACATAATGTTTTAATAAATTATAGTACTTATTACCAAGAATGGTAACTCTTGAAACTTTTGTTGAAAGTGAGTAAAGGGGCCATGACCAGTAGAGTGTCATTCCCCTTAATATATTGTTGTATATTTTTCAACTTCCACATAAAAGGTTTATAGTGTTAAAAAAGTTATTAGTTTTGTTTGTCTTGGTTGAAAGATTGACTAATATTTATATTGTTAAAAAATTATTTATAGTTGATCTCTAGTTAATACCTTGTTAGATGAGGCATAATATTGTTTTGTACATATAAAAACTACATACATTTGAAATGAAATGAAAAGGATAATATTCCCGAATTAGAGTTGTAAACTATTTATTGAACAGTTGAATGAGAAAAGAAATAATAAATTTATACATTTTGGAGGAAAAACTCATGTTGGCCTGCAATGAAACATTATTTTATTTTTTATTTAGAAATAAAATTACCGAATTTCGTTTGATTTTATTTCAACTCTATCTTCAATTTTATAAATCAGATTTTGACAATTTTATAATCCATTGGAAGCTCATATAGTAATGTTTAATTCAGTAATGGTTTAAAAAATTGTCCGAAAAATATAATCCAAAATTTTAAGGAAACAAATAATTATGAATTTTGCATTAATATTTTATTTAGTTTAGTATACCTACTTGTTTTTAGTTTAAATAATTGAAAATGATAGAAAGTTCTATTGAATTTATAATACCTACTTCTCATTGGTTATAGGATATTCCTTTATTTTTAATATAGCGGCTAAGATAAAAAAGATCTAAAATGTAAGGATATGACTATGACCACCCTCCGTATAATTAGATATTAAGATAGAAATATATTTATTAAATATGATTAATTAAAATTGTTATATATTATTATTCAGAAGATAAAATCGCTTCTATACCCTAATTTGTGAATGTATGGGCCTATATATCGGCCTTGAGTCTGTTTTAATTTAAAATTAAAATAAAATTATACAAAATTAAAAATTAAAATACAATCACACACAACTTTGACTCCTTAAATCACTTGTTAACACTCACATATATAGACTTAAAATCTTTATATCTTTATGCCTTTAGTTATCATCTTCTTCAATCTAAAATATTTTGGCTCTTCCCTAACGACATCACAAT
Organism: Apium graveolens; assembly: GCF_009905375.1. NCBI lineage: Eukaryota > Viridiplantae > Streptophyta > Magnoliopsida > Apiales > Apiaceae > Apium > Apium graveolens. The sequence goes on along the minus strand of NC_133652.1, from coordinate 294,643,953 downwards.
GGACTCCACAGAAAAATTTTAAGCCTAACACTAAAAAATGATGAGATATTGGTTAATTAGGTATGAGCTATTACATAAAATATAATCCATAACTTAATTTGTTAATTGTGTGTTCATGTATTTGATTGAAATTAGGTTTTTCTAGTTTGTAATGATTACTAACATAACATAATGAGAATGATATGTCAAGAAAAATTTGTGAATTTGTTTTTCATGAAGTAATCATTTGAAAAAGGTTGAGATATTACTAAAGAGTTAAAATCATACTCGTAGTAACATAATTTATTGATAAACTATAAAAGAAGAGTTCTTATAAAATTTCTTAGTTGTTTATAAAGGATATCTTATACATTTAATAAATTAAAAGAATGTTTATTTTTGTAAATTTATAGATAATTTTTAACATATATATTATACCATTTATAGATCAAATTGTTTGAGAAAAGAAACATTAAATATGTTTATAAACTTTAAAATTTGTGTCACCTCTCTTATCCATATCTTTGTAAAAATAGGAAATATAAACAACGCATAACAATATAAAAATATAACGAAAAAGTGAAATATCTATTTAAGTTTAAAATCTCACTCAATTTAAAAATAACTAATATAATATTTTGTGGAATTTCATTTAGTATGTTATTGAGTCAAATCAAAGTCAATCATGACCAACAAAGTAATTGCTTGTATATGCATAGGAGTTTGTGTTTCAAAAATTTAGGTTAAGCTATCACAATCCCCTCAAAATAGGAAAAAATCAAGATAAGAAGTATTTATTAATATGTAAACATAACTTGAATAGAGATTCGGTCTACAATATCTTCTCGTTTGTGTATGCAATGCCTATTCAGTTTTTAAGAATATAAAAACAAAGGCATTCAAAAGAGTTTCGAGGAAAAATAGGATTGTAGAGATGATAGATTAAGGGTGTAAGACATAAATTTATACTAAACAATCTAGATAGTAAATAATACTTCTAAAGTTTTGAGAGAACGATTGATTCAAGAAGAAAATGTTGGATAAGGTGTTGCTCTAAAATCTCCAATATTAGAAGGAGACCCTTACGAGGATCTTATGTTAATATAATAAATTAGAGAGAACACATACTTAATTCATGACGCATTATACAAAATCTATCTTCAGCTAAGGGCTTAGTGAAGATATATGCACGCTGTTTCCCAGTAGATATATAAATAAGCTCAATATTACCTTTAGAAACATTATCTGGTAGAAAATGGTGACGAACATCAATATGCTTAGTATGAGAATGCATGACAGGATTTTTAGAGATATTAATTGTAGAGGTATTATCACAATAAATAGGAATATTTGAGTAAGAAATACCAAAATCCTGCAATGTTTATTGCATCCACAAAATTTGAGCACAACAACTTCCAGCTGCAATGTACTCTCCTTTAGTTGTAGAAAGAGCTACTGAAGTTTGCTTTTTACTATGTCATGCAACTAAACAATCTCCTAAAAATTCATAAGCACCACTTGTGCTTTTTCTATCAACCAGTGACCCTGCATAGTCAGCATCTGAAAAACCAATTAAGTCAAAGGAAGAGGAGCTTGGATAAAATAATCCCAAGTCACTCGTACCTTTTAAATATTTAAAAATACGTTTAACGACATTCAAATGAGATTCTTTAGGTTGAGATTGAAAACGAGCACACAAGCATACATTATACATAATGTCAGGTCGAGAGGCAGTTAAATATAACAATAAACCAATCATACCTCGAAATTTAGTGACATCTACAGGTGTACCTTGTTCATCTTTTGAAAGCTTAACTGAAGTACTCAACGAAGTTGATTAAGGTGTGACATGATCAAGTGCAAATATTTTGAGTAAATCCTTAATGTACTTGCCTTGCTGAATAAATATTCATGTATTAGACTGATTAATTTGCAAACCTAGGAAGTACTGTAATTCACCCATCAAACTCATATCGAATTCCTTATGCATGCGATCAGAAAACCACTTACACATAGATTCGTTAGAAGATCCAAATACTATATCATCAACATAAACTTAAACTAAAAGAAAGGTATCACGTTTATGAAAAATAAAGAGAGTTGGATCGAGTGTACCGTAAATGAAACCGTTGTTCACGAGAAACTGACTGAGACGCTCGTACCAACAATGAGGAGATTGTCTCAATCCATCGACATATTTCTTAAGCTTATAAACATAGTTAGGGTACTTCTCATGAATAAAACCTGGAGGCTGCTTCACGTAGACTTCTTCCTTGAGATAGCCATTTAGAAAAGCGCTCTTGACGTCCATCTGATAAAGCTTGAATTTCTTGTGAGCTGCAAAAGCCATTAAGATTCGAATAGCTTCTAAACGAGCTACTGGAGCATATCTCTTGTCGTAATCGATTCCTTCCTGTTGGTTGTATCCTTGAGCAACCAAACGAGCTTTATTTTGAATAATGTTGCCATCTTCATCCTTCTTATTCGTGAAAACCCAACGAGTACCAATGATCTTGGCATCCTGAGGAGGTGGGACGAGTTCCCAAACATCACAACGCTCGAACTAGTTCAATTCCTCCTGCATTGCAACAGACCAGTGTTCATCTGCAACTGCTTCTTGAGCATTCTTTGGTTCGAATTCAGCAACAAAAGCACAGAATGCACACAGATTGTGAAATCTGCTTCGAGAAGAAATCCCTTAATCTAAATCAGTAAGAAGATTATTTGGTGGATGATTCTTCACAGTCCTAGAAGACTTAGGAAGTTGAATATTACTCATTTCTTCCTTATTAGAATTGTCTTCCTGGAAATGAATAAGAGTTATCTCATTCAAAAGAGACTGCCTTATTTCCGCTTGTGAAGATTTGTCCGGAGGAGTGACAGAATTAACATTTGAAACACTATCAGGATTCTTTGGAGAGCCAGAAGATTCATCTGAAGCTTGAGTAGATCCTGAAGAATTATCAGAAGACTAAGATGGACCTGGAGAATCTTGACTGTTCGACTTGTCAGAATGAGACTGACTCTTTTCAGAATAAGACTGTCTTATTTTGGAATGAGACGATAAATCCGCAGTGTCTTCATCAATATGAGATATATTCCTTGAGGATTCATTAAAAGCAATATTGATGGATTCTTCTACTTTATTCTTGACAGAATTATAAACACGATAAGGCTTGCTTGTTGTAGAATATCCCAAGAAAATTCCTTCCATAGATTTCGCATCAAACTTGCCTCGATTATTCTGAGTATCTAAAATAAAACACTTGGAACCAAATACTCGAAAATAACTAATGTTAGGAGTCCTTTTCTTAAGCAATTCATACGGAGTTTTAAGCAAAATAGGATGAATAAGTACTCTATTTAAAACATAACAGGAAGTGTGTACCGCTTCAGCCCAAAATTTTCTTGGAAGCTTACTCTCATGCAGTAGAGTTCGGGCAGTTTCCTGTAAAGTCCTGTTCTTGCGTTCTACTACTCCGTTCTGCTGAGGAGTTCGAGGAGCTGAGAATTCATGAGTAATTCCTCTCGATTTGCAGAAGGTTATGAAATCCTTCTCGAATTCACCTCCATGATCACTACGAATAGTCTTGAACTTAAATGAATACTTAGTCTCAAGGTTAGTAATAAGATCCTTAAACTCAAAAAAAGCTTCATCCTTAGTTCGTAAAAATAATACCCAAATAAAGCGAGAATAATCATCAACTATAACAAAAGCATAATTCTTACCTCCCAAACTTACATACCTTTCTGGACCAAAAAGATCTAGATGAAGAAGCTGCAAAGGAACAGAAGTTGATACTTTATTCTTAGCTATAAAATAAGTTTTCACCCGTTTTCCAAGTTGGCAAGCTGTATAAGGTTCTGTTTTCTTGTACTTCAGCTTTGGTAGACCTCGGACCAGATCATTAGAAGATATCTTCCGAAGAAGATCCATGTAAACATGACCTAGACGTCGATGCCAAAGATTCTACTGATCTTGAACAGTAGTTAGATAAATTTCTTCCTGTTGTTCATCAAAATCAAATGTAGTTTAGGCGCTTATCTATAGACACCCACTCGTTAGTCTTAGTACCAATATAACATACATCTTTATCGAACTTAACCTTGTGGCAAGCATCAGTAAGTTGACTTACACTAATGAGATTGTATTTCTCATTGTAGCTCTTTAGTTCATTTTTTTTAAAATATAATTTTTATAATTGATCAATACACTTCCATTTTCAGTCTATGAAAAAGTATCGGTATGATGAAGATCCTCTCTTATATGCTTGCGACATATCTATGGTGGTAGCATGACGATAATATTGGTAGCATCTTTAGTGGTTATATTGGTGGTACTAGAGACGATAATATTGGTAGTGGATTTGGTGGCATTGATGGTGACATTGGTCGTGGTGCTCATATTAGTGCAATTGGTGGCATTGGAAGCAGTAATTTTAGTAGGAGAATTAGTGGTGGTATTGTTGGTGTTGGTGTTGAAGTTCGTGCTAGTTTAAGCAGTTCCATTCATGGCCACTTTAATGATGGTATTACAGGTGGTACAATTGATGGTATATTGGTTAGTCTTAGTAGTTGCATTGGTGGTGGCATTGGTGGTAACATTGCTGGTAGCTTTAGTGGTGGCATGGCTAGTTGCCATAGTGATAGCATTAGTGGTATATTGGTTAGTCTTAATAGTGGCAACGGTGGTAGCATTACTGGTAGCTTAAGTGGAAACATTGGTGACCGCATGGCTGGTAGCTTTAGTGGTAGCACTCGTTGTATGTTCAGTAATATTTAGAGGTAGTGGTTTTAGTTATTGTCTTGGTGCCAGTTCTATTGGCATATTAGCATCGCTAATGGTGAAAACCTTGATAGTGGTGGTATTGGTGGTAGTGCTGTAAATATGAGTGGTGGCAATGGTAACATTAACCGGCCTTACAGTGTTGACCAACTACCTTCACATCGACATCAATATCAATATTATCCTAATAATTCCTTGGAACTCATGATGTGGCTTTTTCTAATTTGGTTGCTTGTGTTACTCTCAACTCTACTATCACTTTTACAGAGGCAGGAGATGTACTTCCCAAAAGCAGTTCAGGTTCTCCAAGAAGTTCAGAAAACTTATGCTCTTTAAATGACCCTATAAATGTTTCATCTCTTACAAAATTGTATCATAAAATTCATATTTGGAGTGGTACCTCGATTAGATTAGTGATTAGATTTTTGTTCATACTTTCACTAAACAATTATAAAAAATATTATAATTCTCAAACCCACAAAAGTATAGGTAATATAGTTGACTGTTTGGCGGTTTCTATTTTTCGAATTTAAGTCATGAACATTACTAATAGTTTTTAAGTAATGATCTAATATAACAATGAATTGTGGTTAATGTCCATAGCATCAATGATAAATAGCACATATATTATTGGCATGTATCATGTAATCACATGATATATATATATATATATATATATATATATATATATGTTAGTAACCTAGTAACTACATAAAACTATAGATGTCCATCCAAATAAACTGTAATATACCATTTTATATGTTATGCCGTCAAACAATTTTTTTTTTTATTTCTCAATAATATTGTGTCCTGTAAAGAAATTATATTCAACTAAGAATTGTATGCATGTATTTTATGAGAAAATAATATTGTATAAAAAATAATGTTCTATTAAATAATTATGTTTTGACATAGTATTCTATTAAAAATCATCTTCTTAATAAATTACTATTGCTATGTAAAAAGCTATTGTTATGGAAAAAGTGGAAAATTTTTAAATCATTTTAAAAACATAATATATATTTTAAATATGTGTTTTTCATCTGTATAAAAGAATAATTTTTTGAAATTTAAAAAATAATAAAAAGATAAAAAATAAGGAAATGAATTCCTTAAGAAAAAGAACAAAAAAAAGTTCAATTAGTTCATAACATGTGGTTATTATTAAAAGTTACTAGTTTCTATAATCTTCCTCTAAAATTAGTTATTAACAAGTGATTATTATTAAAACTGAAATTCGATGGCTCAATAAATAATATAATAATCTAACTGTCAAGGCAAATGGGACAGTCTCTTATGCAAATGGGACAGTCCCTTTACAAATGAGACAATGAATGGGACAGTCTCAATTAACTAAAGAAATTAAATTGCTGAAATAAGAAATGCAGAATGCTGAAAACTGAAAAGTAAAAACACCGGAAGTTTTCACTTGGTTCGGCCCCTACTCCTAGTCTATGGCCTACATCCAAGTCCCCATGCCAACTAACATAGAGAATGTATTATATCCCCTTAAAACAAAGTACTTACAAACTTTCCTTGATTAAAAACATAGCCCACTTGAAAGAAATCTTTCCCTAGCACACAGCTACCTAGCACAAAGCTACTTGGCCTTCCTGTTGTAATCAAACTCCCACAACCCGGGACAAGTGATATAATACACCTTTCAGATACAAGAATATGATATGAAAGTTTAGAACTCAAACTAGGCTTCTTGTTTACTGGATATGTATCTGGGGTATAGAACAAGAAGGAGTTTTCAGATAATGAAAGATTGACGTGAAAGCGTTAGTCACAAATCTGAAATAATGAGTTGTATTTATAGGCAAAGTTCTAACAAATTTATTTTCTAACAAAGGATAAGATAGATAAGATTTGAAAGCAAGTTTGTTTGAAAATATTTGAATGAAACTTGAGAAACTAATATGTTAGTTATTTGAAAAAGATAAACTAAGTAAAAGATAAGTCTTAAAAGATTCAAACTTAGTTTATAAGATAGGATGGGTTTGTTTGAGATAAGGTTTATCCAGATAAACAAGATTTAAACAAACCCTAACAATCTAATACTAAACTTGCGGGATAAACTCTTGAAAGAGCTGCTGCAATCTGATAAGCAATGTTGAATCAGTCTTGTTGCATTATTCCATTCTGTTTATCTGCATTCTGTTGTTGAAAGATCTTATCATCATAAACCCAAACAATTAACATTCTCCCCCTTTTATGATGATGACAAATTGCTCCCCCTAACAAAAAACACTTAAAGCTCCTGGAGGTAGAAAATTAGCAACAACAGAAAATAACAAGTATAATATGAATGCAACAATGTGAATAAAACAATAAGAAATGTTAAGGATGAATGAGACAATATGCATATAAGATATGAAACACACAAATGAGACAATCTCAATTATATATAAAACTAAGAAACTTAAAGAACAACCCACCCATTCAACCAGGGTGTCCAGTTGTCTTTTAAAACAATTAAAATCATTCATCAATCATCAAACAATCTCAAACAAGCATCATAGTCTTAAAAACAAGAAACCACATAGATGAACCAAAGTCTTAAAAAATTAAACAAAACCACATAAACATGCATCCAGAATTTCTCCCCCTTCATCATCGTAAAAGGCTTAGTCTCAATCATCGTCAATGTTGACTGGAGCCTTCCCTTTTCCTTTGCCCGAGCCCGAAGCTTTATCCTTGGCAGATGGAAAGACAGGAGCAGAACCATATTCTGAGAAAAGCTTATCAAAACCATCTGGAGCTGGTGCCTTTCCGTCTCGTTCACGAATCCAGTCAAAGATCTTTTCTTTGTATTCTTCTCTGGTCATGCCGAAAACCGAAGGTGGAGGGTTGGCAGGAAGTGGCAGAGGAGCAGTGATTTCTTCTAAAGTACAATCGCCAATCCAGTCTCATTTCTTATGCCAGTACATCTTACTCTTGTCCTGCATAGCGGACAGCTACTGTGACACAAACTTCGTCTCAGACCCAAGCTTGAAAACCAACTTTACAAACTCTTTTTCCCAGGCCTTGGCAGAGGAAATCATCCCTTCCTGTAGAGTCCCAAACTCAAAGTCTATTGTTTTGGCCAACTTGACATCAGAAGCATACAAAACATATAGCTTTGCATTGATTGAATCCAAGGAAGAAAAAACAAACTTACGAAATAACTCAAACGAAGCATGCATCATACTAACCTGTGAGGTTAGCGAACCCAAAGTCTCAACAAACGCAAAGTGTTGATTAAGATTAGCCAAAGTGGCAGAATTTTCATTTAATTTAATCAACAAAGAATTAAGCAGAGTATTTGTAGGCTGATCAAAGGGGTATGAGGCATAGTTTGGGGATTTTGGAAGTCCACCAACGTGCCTATGAGTTTCATCATAAAACAATTTATTTAACTCCGAAACAAATAAATTATTTGTTGTTAAAACAGACAAATCAAACAACGTACTAATTTTCTCAGATTGAACAGAAGAAATAGAGACACAAAAATATCGAAACACTTTAGACAATAGTGCAGGATAAGGCAAGTGCATCGACTCATGAGTCAAGCAATGGTGCATATTTTTGATAATCAGGGAAGACACATCACAAGGAACCTTTTTGACAAACATAAAAATTAAAATCGAATCTTGAAAAGTGATTCGATCTCGACCACTTTTACGAGGCAACAAATTTGTATGAAACAGTTTAAAAACGAAAAGAGAGAGTGGAGTTAAATCTGATACCGATGGTTCAATGGAAACATCAACAAAGTTCTCGCCAACAATAGCTTTGAGCTGTTCCTCATAATGAATCCCCGGAACATCAACAAACGCCTTGTGTGTTGTGAAAGGACACACCCCTTGATCTGACAAGCCTCCAATTCTGCCAAGAGCATCAGCCTTGAAAATGGCAGGAGTTCCTCGAATATTGGAAAACACAATGCATTCTGAAAGCAATTGAAAATTTGCATAGAACTCGCGGACAAGCTCTGGGTAGATAACTTCTTCCGGGGAGAACAGCGATTCACACCCTTGGAACTTGAACAAATCATACACGCCAACTCGGGTTAACAACTCAATATCACAAATCCACTCTTTAAGAATAGGCTTTGTTAAGATTTTGGAGCCGCTTTCTTTTGCATGTCCGTCGAACGAATCAGGAGATGCTTTATTTGACGCTTCGGAAACAACGGTAGCAACACGGCGATGCTTCGAACCAGACGGACCAACGGTCGGGGTTTGATTAGCGGTGGATCTCAAAAGATGGGCCATTAGAGAGAAGTTTTAGGGTTAAGAGAGAAAAGGAGAGGATTTTGAAAGAGAGTGAACGAGTAGAATGAAGAAAACGTAAAGATTAAGAAAGAGGGTTTAAAAAGAAGTAGGAACTGAAGAGTTTGATATGGAAGAGGAAGTGAACAGGTGCAAGACAGAAGTGATGTATTGAAAGAACAATACATGCACGAAAAACGAGGAAGTGATAAATTTAATCAAAAGATATCCTAAATCTAATGGCAATAAACATGCAACAACACACGGACTAAAAAGTAAAAAAAAATACTAATAATTATACAAACAGATAAACAAACGTAACAAACAAATAAGCACATGTAACAGTTAATGATTAATTATTAAAAATAAAAATTAATTACAAAAAATTACACAAAATCACGTAATAAATTAGAAAGAACACATACCTAATTCATGATGCATTATACAAAATCTATCTTCAGCTAAGGGCTTAGTGAAGATATCTGCACGCTGTTTCCCAGTAGATATATAAATAAGCTCAATATTACCATTAGAAACATTATCTGGTAGAAAATGGTGACGAACATCAATATGCTTAGTATGAGAATGCATGACAGGATTTTTAGAGATATTAATTGCAGAGGTATTATCACAATAAATAGGAATATTTGAGTAAGAAATACCAAAATCCTGCAATATTTGTTGCATCCACAAAATTTGAGCACAGCAACTTCCAGCTGCAATGTACTCTCCTTCAGCTCTAGAAAGAGCTACTGAAGTTTGCTTTTTACTATGCCATGCAACTAAACAATCTCCTCAAAATTCACAAGCACCACTTGTGCTTTTTCTATCAACTTATGACCCTGCATAGTCAGCATCTGAAAAATTGATTAAGTCAAAGGAAGAGGAGCTTGGATAAAATAATCCCAAGTCACTCGTACCTTTTATATATTTAAAAATACGTTTAACGACATTCAAATGAGATTCTTTAGGTTGAGATTGAAAACGAGCACACAAGCATATATTATACATAATGTCAGGTCGAGAGTCAGTTAAATATAATAATAAACCAATCATACCTCGAAATTTAGTGACATCTACAGGTGTACCTTGTTCATCTTTTGAAAGCTTAACTGAAGTACTCATCGGAGTTGATTTAGGTGTGACATGATCAAGTGCAAATCTTTTGAGTAAATCCTTAATGTACTTGCCTTGGTGAATAAATATTCCTGCATTAGACTGATTAATTTGCAAACCTAGGAAGTACTGCAATTCACCCATCAAACTCATATCGAATTCCTTATGCATGCAATCAGAAAACCACTTACACAGAGATTCGTTAGAAGATCCAAATACTATATCATCAACATAAACTTAAACTAAAAGAAAGTTATCACGTTTATGAAAAATAAAGAGAGTTGGATCGAGTGTACCGTGAATGAAACCGTTGTTCACGATAAACTGACTGAGACGCTCGTACCAACAACGAGGAGACTGTCTCAATCCATAGACAGATTTCTTAAGTTTATAAACATAGTTAGGGTACTTCTCATGAATAAAACCTGGAGGCTGCTTCACGTAGACTTCTTCCTTGAGATAGCCCTTTAGAAAAGTGCTCTTGACGTCCATCTGATAAAGCTTGAATTTCTTGTGAGATGCAAAAGCCATTAAGATTCGAATAGCTTCTAAACGAGCTACTGGAGCATATCTCTTGTCGTAATCGATTCCTTCTTGTTGGTTGTATCCCTGAGCAACCAAACGAGCTTTATTTCGAATAATGTTGCCATCTTCATCCTTCTTATTCGTTAAAACTCAACGAGTACCAATGATCTTGGCATCCTGAGGAGGTGGGACGAGTTCCCAAACATCACAACGCTCGAACTGGTTTAATTCCTCCTGTATTGCAACAGACCAGTGTTCATCTGCAACTGCTTCTTGAGCATTCTTTGGTTCGAATTCAGCAACAAAAGCACAGAATGCACACAGATTATGAAATCTGCTTCGAGTAGAAATCCCTTGATCTAAATCAGTAAGAAGATTATTTGGTGGATGATTCTTCACAGTCCTAGAAGACTTAGAAAGTTGAATATTACTCATTTCTTACTCATTAGAATTGTCTGCCTGGAAATGAATAGGAGTTGTCTGATTCAAAAGAGATTGCCTTATTTCCGCTTATGAAGATTTGTCCGGAGGAGTGACAGAATTAACATTTGAAACACTATCAGGAGTCTTTAGAGAGCCAGAAGATTCATCTGAAGCTTGAGTAGACCCTGAAGAATTATCAGAAGACTGATATGGACTTGGAGAGCCTTAACTGTTCGACTTATCAGAATGAGACTGACTCTTTTCAGAATGAGACTGTCTTATTTGGGAATGAGACGATAGATCCGCATTGTCTTCATCAATTTGAGATATATTCCTTGAGGATTCATTAAAAACAATATTGATGGATTCTTCTACTTTATTCTTGACAGAATTATAAACACGATAAGCCTTGCTTGTTGTAGAATATCCCAAGAAAATTCCTTCCGTAGATTTCGCATCAAACTTGCCTCGATTATTCTGAGTATCTAAAATAAAGTACTAGGAACCAAATACTCAAAAATAACTAATGTTAGGAGCCCTTTTCTTAAGCAATTCATACAGAGTTTTAAGAAAAATAGGACAAATACGTACTCTATTTAAAACATAACAGGAAGTGTGTACCGCTTCAGCCCAAAATTTTCTTGCAAGCTTACTCTCATGCAGTAGAGTTCGGGCAGTTTCCTGTAAAGTCCTGTTCTTGCGTTCTACTACTCCGTTCTGTTGAGGAGTTCGAGGAGCTGAGAATTCATGAGTAATTCCTCTCGATTTGCAGAAGGTTATGAAATCCTTCTTGAATTCACCTCCATGATCACTACGAATAGTCTTGAACTTCAATGAATACTTAGTCTCAAGGTTAGTAATAAGATCTTTAAACTCAACAAAAGTTGCATCCTTAGTTCGTAAAAATAATACCCAAGTAAAGAGAGAATAATCATCAACTATAACAAAAGCATAATTCTTACCTCCCAAACTTACATACCTTTCTGGACTAAAAAGATCTAGATGAAGAAGCTGCAAAGGAACAGAAGTTGATACTTTATTTTTAGCTATAAAAGAAGTTTTCACTTGTTTTCCAAGTTGGCAAGCTGTACAAGGTTCTGTTTTCTTGTACTTTAGCTTTGGTAGACCTCGGACCAGATCATAAGAAGATATCTTCCGAAGAAGATCCATGTGAACATGACCTAGATGTCGATTTCAAAGATTCTGCTGATCTTGAACAGTAGCAAGACAAATTTCCTCCTAGTATTCATCTAAATCTAATACGAAAATATTTCCTTTCCTCTTGGCAACTAAAGCATCGCAGATGAGAGAGAGACACGAGATTGGAAAATTTTCAAAATGTAGTTTAGGCGCTTATCTATAGACACCCACTCGTTAGTCTTAGTACCAATATAACATACATCTTTATCGAACTTAACCTTGTGGCCAGCATCAGTAAGTTGACTTACACTAATAAGATTGTATTTTAAACCATCAACTAAATGAACGTTAGAGATAGCAAATCTATCATTACCAATGATGCCTTTTCCAATAATTCTGATGGTGTTTGAATCTCCAACAGTAACTAAGCCACCTTCCTTGGCAACTAAAGATAGAAACTTGGATTTATCATCTGTCATGTGACGAGAACAACCACTGTCGATGATCCATTTATTTCACGGAACATGGACCTTCAAGCAGACCTGCAAAAATTGTTTTATCTCTTAGGTACCCAGTTAACCTTGGGTCCTGGTTGGTTAGTATCACAAATCTTATATAAGTGTCTATCTGATTTCTTGCACATTCTTTACCTTCGGTCCTGGTTGATCTTCCTCTGTTAGTTAATCTTTACCATTGATCTTGCATATTCTTCAAGCTGCTTTTTGTATACTTGTCAATCCAGCTGTTGGATTATTTTTTGATTGTTTATCTTGGATATTAAACTGATCTGCAATTTTATACTTTGAGATTGTACCTCAAGATCCCGAGCTTAGGTCTATAGAATACTTGACATCTCGATAAGTATATTGGCTTATCGAGATCTCTAGTACTCTATATTTAGTTTGGCTTGTAGAGATCTTCAGTTCTCTAAAAGTGATTTTAGTCTTGTCGAGATCTCTAGTCTTCACATCTTCACTTTGACTTATCGATAACTCTTAGTTCTCTAGTGGCTTCTTAACTTGTCGATATTTCAGAGTTCTCTGGTCAAATTAACTTGTCGATATCTCAGAGTCTTCTAGTGATCTTTAACTTGTCGAGGCATTCCGTTTGGCAAGAAATTTATGAAACTTCTTTGTTAGAAGAGCAATCTCTTCATCAGAATTATCAGGAGACTCGTCTGCATCTGTAATAAGTGCAAGAGTTTTCTTACGAGGAGCTTCATCTTCTTCATCATATCTGCGTAGCTGATTTTCGAATTCTTCCAATTTACTGAACAGTGTTAGGATGTCCATAGTTGAAAGCAGCATTGAATCCTGCAGAATGGTAACCTTTGGAGCTAACTTCTTTGGCATTGCTCTGAGGATTTTCCTGTTGATTTCAGATTGAGGAATGATCCTTTCCAGAATTTAGATAAAGTTCATCAATGTCAGGAATCTCCCTTGAGCATCTCGCACGCTTTCATCTCTTTCCAACCTGAAACCTTCATAGTCACTCATGAGCATACTTAATTTTACTTCACGTACCTTAGACGTGCCTCCGTGGCTGACTTTGATCGTATCCCGGATCTGTTTGGCAGTAGTACATGCTGATACTTTTCTTAATTCTGTAGCTACCATGCCATTGAGAAGTGAGTTAATAGCTTTAGCATTGGAGTTCATTGCATTCACTTCTTTAGGAAAAAGATCCTTGAGAGATTTTGGCTTCCCTTCTTTCATAGGAATTGTAAAACCATTTTCTACAGCAACCCATTCGAATGCATCACGCTGGAGAAAGATTTTCATCCGAAACATCCAGTCATTATAGTTTTCAACACCATGAAGCAGTGGTGGATAATTGTTTGAATACCTATCTGGTTGAGCCATGGATCGCTAGCAAAATAAACACTAAAAAGAGAATTAAATGCACCCGCTCTGATACCAATTGAAATTATATTAGAGACATATGCAGAGGAATTATATTTTTCTTGCTATTTGCAACAAGTTGCACAAACAATGAAGAAAGTGCTCCAAGTCCCTTCTTTTTCTCCTCTTCATCAATCTACTTGTGTAAGCTTTCTTTGTTCTTTTTTAACTTTTACCATGCAAATATATAGCATAAATATAAATGTAGATAGTACAAGTGAAGCCCCATCACTATTTGACTTTATATTACATGACACATGGTTAAAAATGAGATTTCTTACTTGATAAAGATGTAGGCTCTATTTGGGACAAATTATAGTGTCGTAAAAACTTATATTTCAATACATAAACAGGTAGGCAGGCTAACAATTTTCAGCCATAAGCTTATATTTGAATGGAGCTGACACTGAAAAAGTTTAAGATGCACTGAGGGTGGTTGACATTGTCTTGAGACAGCAAGCGGCTAAAAGGTATCCAGATGACCAGAACTAATTAAGAAACTTGCACTTTGAAATGATGCATTGCTTACTGTTATGAATGTGGAATATGCAGGGATTGCCTTTTGGTGAGGCAGTCATTTTTCCATGACGGCTCTGGGATGCTTACTAGTGTTGGAGGAGGGGTTTCTGCTTGTCGTGGTCTTCATTCTAGTTTTCGTCCTACTCAAGGAGGATTGTTACTCAATTTAGGTAAGGATGCTATATTTTTTTTTCTGCCTAACCCCGTTTTCAAGATTATATCTCAAAACACTTATTTCACTTGATTACCTTATTTTACTTGATGCCCACTTACTCATTCATTTTTTTCAGACGTGTCAACGACCATGATCCTTACTCCTGGGCCTGTAATTGATTTCCTGAGAGCCAATCAGGGTATACAGGATACTCGTAGAATAGACTGGATTAAGGTAATTCATGAAACGACGCATGAAAAACATGCATGGTGCTTCTTTTTTTGTGTCTATTAAATTGTGTTTTTACAAATCAAACATGACAAGAAAATGCTGAGAAACATGAGAGTTAAGGCCACACATTGCAACCGAGAATTTAAGATAAAAGGGTTGAGTGAGAAGCCTTGCAATGAGCTATAGTAAGTTGTTTAATTTTTTTAATTCATCCTTTTCTAATGTTCAAAATGAAGAGGCCTGTCTGTGAATTGATTCTCACTTTATTTCTTTCTGTTTGAAGTTTAATTTTGAAAGGAAAAACCTGGAGATATCGGTAGCCGTGGTGAAGTGAAGCCTAAGGAGATTACAGTTTATGAATACTTTAGAAGACATCTGAATTTGGAACTTAGAACTTTTGCGTACTTTCCGTGCCTTGATGTTGGTAAACCCAGCAAACCTATTTATCTCCCATTGGCGGTGAGTAAACATGATTGAGATATTTTTGCATATTCTAGTTTCTTTATCTTCTAATTTTGTTTTTACTTGAAGCGATTCATTTTTTGCCTGTTGTAATTTTTAGTTCTGTAGCCTGGTCTCCCTTCAGCGATATACAAAATTACTATCTTCTGTGCAAATAGCCTCTGTGTCATTGGTGGTAACTTTAATAATGGCATCAGCGGTGGTAGCATTGGTGATATCTCCAATCTTCATGTCTTCAATTTGGCTTGTCGATATCTTTCTAAGTTCTCTAGTAGCTTTCCTGACTTCTCGATAAGCCATTCTGGAGTTCCCGAATGACTTCTCTATAATATTAAATATGTGACTTGTAGAGATCTTGACATAGAGTATTTTTCTCCAAACAGATTTATTCAACTCCAAGCTTCTTCAAAATTCTTCTGAGGCATGATCTTCTTGATTTTCTTCTGGATAGAATCCTTATGCTTGATACTCTTTTAGGAAAAAGACTCAAGTCTGTTTCTTTGCTGTTGCAAGAACAAAATATAAATTAAAATAACAATAAAACGTACTTAGGGTTGACAAAATGTGTTAGTCTTGTTAAAGTACAAGAATGTCTTTTACAACACATTTTAACTTTTTTCATGTAAAATTCATAATGTTATATATTTGTTTAAAATATTTATTTTTTTTAATTAAAGTTTAATATTTATAATTTTATTCAAAAAAGAAATTCGAAAAGTAATTTATGAACATATCCTCTTTATTCATCTTAAAATAATAATGGAATTGTATTTTGATACATATTTGATAAAATAATATCTTTTTGTACTAGTACGCCTTTTGTGCTTGTCACTGGTAGCAAGAAAATACAAAGTTCCATTTCCTACTGACCTTGTGGAAAGACCCAAAATTTATTAGAAAACTTTTATATTGAAAATTTTGAGTTAAAAAGCATGTTTATAAATATAAGCATGGTTTATAATAATAAATTTTTATTACAATTGAAATTAATAAAAGTTTTGATTATAATTACGTCAAAGTACATATGTTCAAGTCAAACAACTTATATGCTAGACATATGAGTTGTATTTCTCATGGAATGTCTTCCCAATATAGATTTTTCCCAATTAACCAGTGGATGAAATATGGTATATGTAGTTTTACCCACAATTTAGTGTCATTTTTACATTTTCAAATCAAATTGACTAATAATTAAATAAAAATCCACAATCATATTATCATTCACTAAAATTCTTATGTTTAAATAAACAAAGAAATTAGTAAATATTTTTAAAAACCTTATTATTTTTCAAATACGTATAAATTGTTTGTCAAAAAATTTTGTATTGTATCTCATACCTCTAGAAATTAAATTTGATTAAATATTGTTATGTAAACATTAATTTGTACATGATAATTAATTTCTACATTATACCGACATGTTTTTTAGACTTAAATCTATTGTAATAGTAATATTATCCTTGTTAGTAAGGGTTGTAGCTGTACATATATTATTGTTAATTGAGGTCAGTATGTGATTTATATATAATCAAATTTAAAATTTTCGATAAAATGTCATTTTTAAGTTATGTTTTTTATACAATACTTACTACTTAATTTTTACAATGTCATTTTATTTACCATACAAAATAAATTAGGGTAATACTTATTTAGACTTGTACATCCAAATCCATTTAATTTATATAATACATGGAGCACACTATGTTGAATCAAAAATTTAAACTATATTCGGCCCATTGAAACCTATTATATACAATTGGGCCTCCTGAATAGAGAAAATAAAAAATATAGGTAAAACCCTAATATAACCACAAGCGGCCGACTTAAAAACAAAATAAACTTGTACATGGCTATGAAATAGTTTTTGGTATTATTTATATTTTGTGTGAAAGAGTAAACACATCTTCAAATGAATTGGTGCAGGATTAAGTGGACAAGATTTGGAGATTATCATGAATTGATATTGTTTAACAAGGGTAAGGTAATAATTTATATTTTCCTATTTCTTTATTTCCCTTTCTTATGTATTTTTTGCACAAACTTTTGTTAAAAATTAAAACACTGCAATAAGTATCCCATTTTTCTTGTATATATGGATGTGGATTGACATGAAATGGCATTTATATTTGTTTTTAAATGATCTTGATATCAAGAATTATCCCTTTCAAGATTATATGTCAAATTTAAGAAAAAGAATTTAGTTACATTTGTAATAACTTTTTTGTTCCTCATAAATAATCAAATACATGATATACTAAAAAAAATTAAAATTTATAGATAAGAAGCCCATATATTATTTATATTTTATCTTCTTATTTGTTTGATTACACTATTAAATTTATTTTATGTTTATGTGTGAAATTTTTTTAGAGACATATGCAGAGGAATTATATTTTTCTTGCTATTTGCAACAAGTTCCACAAACAATGAAGAAAGTGCTCCAAGTCCCTTCTTTTTCACCTCTTCATCAATCTACTTGTGTAAGCTTTCTTTGATCTTTTTTAACTTTTTCTATGTAAATATATAGCATAAATATAAATGTAGATAGTACAAGTGAATCCCCATCACTATTTAACTTTATATTACATGACACATGGTTGAAAATGAGATTTCTTACTTGATAAAGATGTAGGCTCTATTTGGGACAAATTATAGTGTTGTAAAAACTTATATTTCAATACATAAACACCTAGGCAGGCTAACCATTTTCAGCCATAAGCTTATATTTGAATGGAGCTGACACTGAAAAAGTTTAAGATGCACTGAGGGTGCTTGACATTGACTTGAGACAGCAAGCGGCTAAAAGGTATCCATACCACCAGAACTAATTAAGAAACTTGCAATTTGAAATGATGCATTGCTCTCTGTTATGAATGTGGAATATGCAGGGATTGCCTTTTGGTGAGGCAGTCATTTTTCCATAACGACTATAGGATGCTTACTAGTGTTGGAGGAGGGGTTTCTGCTTGTCGTGGTCTCCATTCTAGTTTTCGTCCTACTCAGGGAGGATTGTCACTCAATTTAGGTAAGGATGCTATATTTTTTTCTACCTAACCCCATTTTCAAGATTATATCTCTAAAACACTTATTTCACTTGATTACCTTATTTCACTTGATGCCCACTTACTCATTCATTTTTTCAGACTTGTCAACGACCATGATCCTTACTCCTGGGCCTGTAATTGATTTCCTGAGAGCCAATCAGGGTATACAGGATGCTCGTAGAATAGACTGGATTAAGGTAATTCATGAAACGATGCCTGAAAAACCTGCATTGTGCTTCTTTTTTTGTGTCTATTAAATTGTGTTTTTACAAATACAACATGCCAAGAAAATGCTGAGAAACATGAGAGTTAAGGCCACACATAGAAACCGAGAATTTAAGATAAAAGGGTTGAGTGAGAAGCCTTGCAATGAGCTATAGTAAGTTGTTTAATTTTTTTAATTCATCCTTTTCTAATGTTCAAAATGAAGAGGCCTGTCCGTGAATTGATTCTCACTTTGTTTCTTTCTGTTTGAAGTTTCATATTGAAAGGAAAAACCTGGAGATATCGGTAGCCGTGGTGAAGTGAAGCCTAAGGAGATTACAGTTTATGAATACTTTAGAAGACATCTGAATTTGGAACTTAGAACTTGTGCGTACTTTTCGTGCCTTGATGTTGGTAAACCCAGCAAACCTATTTATCTCCCATTGGCGGTGAGTAAACATGATTGAGATATTTTTGCATATTCTAGTTTCTTTATCTTCTAATTTTGTTTTTACTTGAAGCGATTGATTTTTTGCCTGTTGTAATTTTTAGTTCTGTAGCCTGGTCTCCCTTCAGCGATATACAAAATTACTATCTTGTGTGCAAATAGCCTCTATGTCATTGGTGATAACTTTAATAATGGCATCAGTGGTGGTAGCATTGGTGATATCTCCAATCTTCATGTCTTCAATTTGGCTTGTCGATATCTTTCTGAGTTCTCTAGTAGCTTTCCTGACTTCTCGATAAACCATTCTGGAGTTCTCGAATGACTTCTCTATAACATTAAATCTGTGACTTGTAGAGATCTTGACTTAGAGTATTTTTCTCCAAACAGATTTATTCAACTCCAAGCTTCTTCAAAATTCTTCTGAGGCATGATCTTCTTGATCTTCTTCCAGATAGAATCTTTATGCTTGATACTGTTTTAGGAAAAAGACTCAAGTCTGCTCCTTTGCATTTTTACAGACTTTAAGTGTTGCAAGTACAAAATATAAATTAAGATAACAATAAAACTTACTTAGGGTTGACAAAATATCTTAGTCTTGTTAAAGTACAGGCATTTCTTTTACAACACATTTTAACTTTTTTCATGTAAAATTCATAATGTTACATATCTGTTTAAAATATTTATTTTTTTGAATTAAAGTTTAATATTTATAATTTTATTCAAAAAAGAAATTCGAAAAGTAATTTGTGAACATATCATCTTTATTCATCTTAAAATAATAATGGAATTGTATTTTGGTACATATTTGACAAAATAATATCTTTTTGTACTAGTACGCCTTTTGTGCTTGTCACTGGTAGCAAGAAAATACAAAGTCGGTTGCCGGTTTCCATTTCCTACTGACCTTGTGGAAAGACCCAAAATTTATTAGAAAACTAATTAGAATTCACATTTGTTGATATGTACATTTTGTTCTTGCAAAATTAGAGGTTTATTTTACTATATTGAAGGAGACAAATGTGTAAGTGACATGAAGTTCCTAATTGAGAAGCCATCATACATATACACACGGGTGCCGATGTATATTTTTGTGACTGAGTATCCCATATTTCTATATATTTTGTTTTTTATTGCTGATTTCCATTTTCTTTGTTTTTCAACCAACCTTTAAGATTTGATATGTTGTATTTTGCGTCTGGTTATCTTTTTTAACCCATACAAGTATTGTGTGTTGATATTTTTTAAATTTCTATACAACAGTTGATTTAAAAGAGATTTTTTGTATCCTAGTAGGTAGTGGTCATATTTGTCAAAAAAAAGAGATCGGACAATTTGGATAGACTTATTTGATAGTTGTTGTTTATAATGGATAATGGACATAGAGAAAGTGAATATGAATGTTCTCATAAACAAATGTTATTCTTGATTTTTTCTTTCATTCTGCCACATTTTTACAAATTAACTAAAGTCAAAAGATAGAAAAAATCAAATATAAGTATTAGAGAAATTATTAATTATATTAAAGTGTGTTGTTTGAGCCCAATTACATTATTGGTCTATTAATTTTGGATGGGCTTTTTGGTAGGTGGATGAAAAACTAGTTGATAACCTTCTTATTCAATATTAAGCTCTATTTATTATCTTTTTAATATAATGGTAAATATTTCCTTCCAAAATCTTTACATAATATGCTTGTGTTCGTATTTGTAGTGAAACAATGAAGAAAATGCTCCACAATCTTAAGGATTACTTGTATATGATAGGTATCGTATACAATTTAATAAATTGATGCAAAATATTAAATATTTTTTTTATCTGGTAACGTTACACCCCAAATTGAATTGGGCAAGTGTTTTCCACCTTTGTTATAACCAACCAAACACATGCTCATAAAATTGGATTCTACTAACAGGTTTTGAAGATCATGACACATGAGACTGGAAGGACTGTGCCTATACATCCAACCTGCTATTGCACGTGCAAAAGGGCAATTGATTAGCCCCAATGGTTGCAAGCCAGTTTTTACAGAGTTGATGCTGCTAAATTAATACCCAAATCCCAAATCATTGTTAGACAAATGAATGTGAAGAAAGAAAACAATAATAAATTTAAGTAAACCATGTTCATATATACATAGTGTTTTAATAAATTATTTTAGTTATTACCAAGAATTATAACTCTTGAAGTTTTTGTTAAAAGTGTTAAAAAATTGTTTATAGTTGATTTCTCCTTAATACTTTGTTAGATAAGGCCATATTTTTATTTTATACATAAATACTATGTACTGCAATGCTATGGGGTCATCTTATACATTTGAAATACTTAATTGTACATTTGGGATGAAAAGCTCATACCATATCAAGTTTATATCTTTTTCCACCCATATCTTTTCTATATTGTTGTACATAAAAAAATATCTAAAACTAAACCAATTCAAAAATGTACAAAAATATCAAAAATGAAATAAAGTGAAATATTCACTACAAGAAATATAGACGGAACCTTTTTAGAAGATAAAAACCACTAACTTTTATACATAATGAACTTATCAAGTGCTTCATCCTTATATCTAAGCAAATAAAAATAATAATATCTATTATAATCATCAATAAAGGTAATAAAATATCATTTATTATCTTTATTAAACAAGTCATTAAATTCACATATGTCAGTATGAACTAAATCCAAAATTTCAGAATCTCTTAGAACATTATGAAATGGTTTTCTTATTGATTTTAGAAGAGACAAATACTGGACACCTAGATTTGTTACTAATTGCATGCTCTAGAATCAACTCTAAATTTATCATATTCATTAGAGAACCAAAAATTAAATGACCAAGATGAGAGTGCCAAAAATTAGATGATTCAACGTAATTAATAGAAGAAGCAACAATTTCATTAACCAAACCGTTAATCATAGGCTCAACATTAATAAAAAATAAAACATCCGAAAAATAACCTTTGCCCATGATTACACCAGTTTGAGTAATAACTACTTTATTACACTTCAAAAAAGTTCAAAATCATCCTTAACTAAATAACATCCACTAACAATATTTTTACGAATGTTAGGAATATGATGCACTCTAATCACGGATAGAACACGCCTACAACACTAGCATTCCCCATAGTCACTGTCCTTTTATGAGCTAGTGGATAAGATACAAATAGAGTTTTGTCAGCACAAATGGGCACATTAGCTGCAGTATCAATCAACCACTCTTTAGGAAGATAAATAAATAATATTATAGGTGTATTGGTAACATACCCTTCATTGATTACAAAAGCATGTGTTTCACCAATAATCATATTAGTTATAGGCACACCAATGGTTGCGGTCCGAATCACGGTATTTGCCTGAGCCACTACATTATATTTTTTTAGAATAATCTTTACTCCAATGACCTATCTGTCCAATGTTTATCTTCACAATCCCACTTATAACCGGCATCAAATAATCCTGTTTAGACTTGTGCTGCTCTTGCATACAAATATCAAACATCAGACTAGTCCAAGTAATCTCTCCCTTCTATTTTATCATGAAAAGAGAGAACCTTTCCCAAGACTTCAGAAGTTTTTTAATCATATAAATCACCTAAAACTTTATAGGAAGATCCACACCGAACTCCTTTAAAGTATGTATAATCATCTAAAATTCGTTCACCTGTTCAGTCATGGACTTAGAGTCTATAAGCTTCAAGTCAAGGAACATAGACAGGTGATACCCTTTTTGGCCTTGCGAGACAATATTATGTGTCCAATCAAGCATCTTTCGCAAAACCTTAGCATTATAGGCCTTTGATAAATAAACATGAAATAGAGTGTAAGCTACGGCTGCAAGAATTGCGCCCTTGCCATTCTATCTTTTTTTGTGCACATAACATAAGCTGTTATAGTCTCGGCTTTATCTTTATTAACAACATGTAGGTTATACTTCATCACCAACCCTAGACCCTTAACCATTAACAATAGTTTCATCTTTTTCTAATAACGAGAAAAACCAGAACCCCTATCGAACTTGCCAGACATACCCGAAAGATTAATAGGCAATGAAAATCGTTAAGTGGCCCAATTAATGGAGGGTACAATACCATCAAAAGGTTAACCACGAGAAGTAAAGACAATTTCATTCACCATCTTGAATGACGCAATTGGGCAATTCTATTCAATATAAATCACAATTTAAGAATAGGTAATCAAAATCAATTAATAAAATAAATCACGAAGGTCAAACGAATTCGATATTCAGAAATTGCAATACTTAACAATAACAAGAAATAAAGTTTATCTATATTATAGGTCTAATATTAGATGAGAATATTGTAAAAGACGTGACTGTTCTTGAAGATATACTCGCCTCGCCTATGATGTGCTGGGCTATCGTAAATTAAATTCTAGGTTAATGCAGCAATAGAAAAATCCATCTAAGGCCGGCAAAGTTCAAAAATGATGACACCTCAATTCATCCGAAAATCTATGTATATGTTTTATATTTGGAAGAGAGAAAAAAGGAGGCTAGCAAGGATTCTTGTCCTTTCCCTTCATCGTTTTATTTTTATATCAAAGAGCATATATATAGTATCATTTAAAAATAAATATTTTGAAGCCTAATTAATAATCCCTGAGTCCCTTCCAATTGTTTCCATTTTTGAGGAAGTGTCCGACACGTATTTTAAGGTGCATAAAAAGTATAGTTCTGTAACTTATTTTTAAAATTTTATTTTTCTGAATAAAAGTTGAATGTTTTAATTTTTATTCAGAAAAACAAAATTGTAAAAAAAAATTACAGAACTATACTTTATATGTACCTTAAAATACGTGTCGGACACTCTCTAAAAAATGTAAATAATTGGAAGGATGGAGGGAGTATTATTTACATAAGAATAATCCTTACTCTTATTTAGATAATAATATAAATATATCTATATGTCTACTCATATCAAGGCCTTGACTCTGGACACTCAGGGCCTTCAGATCGTAACTGAATATGTCAAAGCCTTGACTCTGTCACTCAAGCCCTTTAGATCGTTCGTATCAGGGTCTTGATTTTGTCACTCAAAGCCTTTATAATGCTTCTTTTTTGTGTCAATGATTTGATGTAGCATTTCAAGCCATTGATCTTGGATTAGACCATACATAACACATATACTCCACATAAAGAAACATCATGACACTTATTTTTCTATGAATTACACTAAGAAAATTATTTATATCCATATCCAAATTTTTTGAAAATTACATAAAGAACTTACGATATTAAAACTCCAAACTTTCAAGTTTCTAACACATGTAAGCGAGGGTCAAACACATTTAATTAAGAACTTACATTTTTGGGTGTTGAGCCGAGACAACAAATTAATGTTTTTAAAAAGATGCACGGAAGAGCTGAACAAGTATGTTTTGATGGATAACATTTATGACATGTGGTACGTGATTTTAGGAAGAACAACTTGGGTGTTAATTATGCTCAAATGATATTCGATTTGTGCAATTCACCCCGGTGAACCATCACTACCAATAATTAATTTTCAAATTTGCACTCATGTGGGATCAATTGAAGATAAGTTGTGAGTGAGTTTTAGGTACTTGGGTAGAGGTCGTGAAAGGCGAAGAACCCTGGGCTACCATTTGCGATAAAGAGCAAGCCATTACGCGGACAATTTCATCTCAACTCCCCAATATTATATATTTGTTGTGTACTTGACACATTAGTAACAAATATGAGGGAAAGCTTTTGAATGTATTATTTCAAGCATGCCAAAGGTAAATGTGATTTCAAAAATATACCATTCATTGACAGGAGATATTGTTGGAGATATGTGAAAAATATTAATTTGGAACTACAATATATATATATAATATTCAAAACTAGTAAAGTATTGACTTGAAAAATTCTAAAGTATAAAAAATATATACTTTATATTTAATCATAACTATCACAAATTGGAATTGTAATTTTTCGTTATTACTACATATTATGTTATATATATAAAATGCAAACCATATATAATACTTATTGGAATCATATTTTTTGTCCTAAATTATTTCCATTTCTTTGACTTGGGTTTGCTCATCATAAACTATTCAACTAATTGAATTTTTATATATATTTGATCCTATGTATTAATTAATTATCAACCACTAGCTTATGAAGTAATAATTATATTTCAAAATTAAATAATTTAATCTCACACCTATATTTTACATAAAAGTAGAATGTTGAGTTTTTTATGTAGCGAAAGAGTTTTTGAATTTTGACTACACTCATTTTGGTAATTAAAATAAAACATTAACATATGGTGAATGCCTAACTCACAAATTGTACCAAAGAATTCAAGCACTTAATAAAAGTACAAATTGCACCAAAGAATTGTAGCACGTAATAAAGTCATTTTCTTACTTCAAAAAAAAAATGAACTCATATTCTTTGAAGCCAGTGACTATGAAAGGGATTTTTGCATACTTGTATTAGTTTTCATCATTAAACATATGTGTTGTTATGTTTCCATGTGATGTCTGTGTAAAATATGCAATAAAAATGATTAAACATGAAATATGAAAATTAGAATATCAACCAAAGAATATCTTTTGAATATAGTATAAACAACCAAAAGCCAGAAAAAAGTGTTGAAATACTACCAATAATGTACTATTTACAACCATCTTCAACAATAAAAACTACTAAATTCTTAAGAAGTTGGTCAGTTAATGTCAAAAAACTAATTATTAACACACTTGTGTGGTCGACATGGTAAATAGGTAAAAGATGGGCCATCAGATGGTAACTTGTGAAATAAAAGTAGCTAAAATGTTAGTAAGTTATCTTATGTGGTTATGTGTCTTGGCCTTGCTCACACTTGCCTCAATACAGTCATGCAATTTTGTGGGACCAAAATTTAAAAAACTAAAAAAGTCATAAATGAGTGATTTTAGGTCAATTTTGACAATTATAAAAGACTAACTCATTATTTACCACTTGACTAGTTCGAACAAAGCAAATAGGTAGGAAATGGCTTATTTTCAACCAAAATTGGTCATATCCCACTTATTTTGTCACTCGAAAATCAGTATTTTTCCCTTAATATATTATATTACAGGGGTTACACTACCTCCTTAAAAACTCTTTTATGTTATTTACTCTCATTTCCCCACGAGCTATTGAATTTAATAAGATCAGATTGCACCCAAAGGTAAAGGGTAAAATTTATGAATTATTCATCAATTTATAATATTTACTCGTGAATTCACATGAAAGACAATTAACAAAAAATATATTAAGCAATAAAAAAGGAGGGGTGGAAGAAAATTAGGAAAAAAAATCTTAGAAAATAAAAAGGGACGATTATTTAATATTTGACAAAGATGCCGAGAAATAGAATTAAAAAATATGTGAACATAAATGTTTATAAAGATGAATTTGGGGAATGGTTGAGCTCCATGGGAGAGTAAAGGGGTGGCCCATAAAACATGATTAACAACATTACAAGAAATTAAAAATGTCACAAAAGAAGAACACACTGCATTAGTTTTGATGACTTTCTCCAACTACTCTTTTTTTATGGGATGAGTGTTTGTTGTCTTGGAAAATTTAATAACAAAGATGAAGCTCAGTTTGAAAATCTTGAGAGCAAACAGCCTCAACCTTATGGGAATTGCTATAGAATTTTTGGTTTGCTAAATTGTATGTAATTTCTTCATATGTGTAGTAGGAGCCCTTAGACATAACTTAGGATGTGTTTGAAATATTAGTGGCATAAAAGACAAAAAAATTTTATTAAAAAACTGAAATATTGTTAGGTGAACTTTTGTAAACTTGTTTGATAAATTTTAAAAGACTTATTGACCTTTTGACACTAAAGTATTGATATTTTACCCATAAATCCTAAGGTATGTAACACCACGTGTTGGTATTAGTTGCACATGTGGCAGTAGTCTGGGTTAGTTGACGTAAAATTCGATTAAAATTAGTAAATAACGAGTAGGGAATCTGACCGTCACGGTATCGAGTCGTTATTTTTTAATACCAAACAAGTTGGGCCTTATAACGATCAAAATTGTGGTCGTTAAAGGCCCTGTTTTCACAAAAATCTCATGTTCTTGTATGATGGTGAAAGATGGTATATACGAGATCATAGGAGACAAGATGCTGAAAGTTGTTGATGTTTTACGGGTTAGATGATAACTTTCCAATGGATGATATGTTTAACCACGCTGATTCAAGAGGAACATATTGTAGATTTTTAATAAATAATGTGTTATAACAATATCAATTTTTGATCTACAAACTTTATTGCAACTTTTGATCAAGTTTTACTTAAGTGCGACCAAGTAATTGTAGAGAAATCACTTGTACAAAATCACAGGCTGAAGGCTCGCATTAGTTTTCTTGAGGGAAGAGTTCACGAGAGTGAAGTGATCTCCGACTTATATGGTTATATCCATAACCTCACATATGAGTCCCATCTCCGGAAGATTGAATATCTCCCTTCTCTTCCTAACAACTCTAACTTTATCTCAAGTAGAATGACTCAATATATCGTCATTTGAGTTTACGAGAACTACTATTGTTAGATTAAGAATCATATTTAAATACTTTTATGGAATCAACTCTTATCTTCGTTAGTGGATTTAGTCTTTTACCTTCGTACTTTTGTATTTAGATCGATAATTTTTGGTAAGTCCCAACTCCCCACTACTTGAGTTAATTTCTAATTACCATTACTTTTTAACACGACTCCCCAATTGTTTATAGGCAATTCTTCTTTGCTATTGATATCATCTTAAATATTATTACTAAAGGTGAAAGGCAACACGAAGCTCTTGTTGCCAGTAGGGCCGTGACATGTGACAGATAACACAAAATACCTTTTTAATACCCAAAAATTATTTTATTATACCAATATTCAAGCACTACTTGTTCATACATGCATCATAGGTTGGTGTTTCATAGTATTTGAAGCCAAATCATCACATGTTCCGACAAGGTGACTCTAGGTTAATAGGTTATAGGCGGGCTCATATTTTTGCCATATGAGCACTATAACCCATATTTTGTTTACATCAACAGTGGGGGCACTTTGATGTCATACTAACAATTGTGCTCACAATGTACTATATGAGATTTTCGCGATAGATATTTATGTCAATAAATTGTTTATTATGTGGTTTTATATAATTTTTGTGAATTAGTGAATAAATATTAAAATTTAATTCATTCCACTTTGACGAGTCAAATATTCTGAATTATTTAAGGAAAGAAAATCGAGAGGAAATTATAAATTTAGTAAAACATAAAAAGAGTTCTATGTGTTTATGTGATTAGTCGAGTTAAAATATTCAAATTTGGCCGACCATTGAATTATTTTCTGATTGTTAATTAAGAAGAATAATTATATAAATAGAGATTAAATAAAAATTTTGTGGATATGAGATTTTCCAAGCTTGAGAAGGTGAATATATGTTATCCTAATCATATGTGATTGATTTTGTGGTTAGCGATTTTTTTTAATATTTTTAAATGAATTATAGTTTAAAAAATAGCGTCTATTTGGTCATAAAATATTTATATAAAATCAGCAGAGTATATTCAAATCTCAAAACTTGTTTTATTATCTCTAGTATAGTTCTAGAGACTTTTGAAAAATGATTGTAAGATTTATTATAATGACCAAGTATTTTAAAATAATCTTTAAAGGATTATTTTTCTTTTGCGAGCTAACTTGCAAAATTCGTAGTAAATAAACCGCTCAAAAATTGTAAGGCCCGAGAAATTTTAAGTAAGTAACTCTCGGTGTCGCGATTTATGATTTAACGTAAGTGCGTGAATTAATTTAATTGTGATTAAATTTTTAGAATCGCAAGTGTGAACATCGCAAGTGTGAACATCGATTAGTTTATTAGATTATTATTGATTAATTAATTCCCAATGATATTTAAATATATACTTATTGGGTCGTTAAATATTTTTTAGGGATTTAAATAGGTATGAGATTATTAAGTTCTGAGAAACTATTTAAATAATTATTTATTTTCTGAAAAATAAAGAATCGCATTATTATTCTATAATTATAACCGAGTGTATTGAAGAATTTAAAAGTTCTTATAATCATATTATTTGTTTATTTTATAATGATATTTTTTATGGGAAAAATAATTGTGAGTGTAGCTGTCTATTTAGCTAAAATAAGTGTTAGCTTTGGAATCCTAATATTGCATTAATAAATTTCTTGAATATCCTAAGATTTGTGCTCTAGTAATTATTCTTTAATTAATTTTTTATTTATTTAGTAATATGATAAAAAAAACTCGAATTGCGATTATTTCGAGTACAAATTTTATTTATATTTTTTTCTATTTAAGAAATTGTATGGGTGCCAATATTATCATTATTATTATTATTATTATTATTATTATTATTATTATTATTATTATTATTATTATATTGTTATTATTATCATCATCATCATTAATATTATTATTATTATTATTATTATTATTATTATTATTATTATTATCATTATATATTATTTTCTTCTATCATATTATTGTTAGTAAATTTAGAAAGAATGATAACTAAATATTAGAATATATATATAAATTGAACTTCCTAGACAATTCTAGAAATTAATGGATATTTATCTCGTTAGTTATGGGTTATATTATATCATCGCCCATAAACCGTTAATCGTTAAACATAATTTCATCTTTTCTACCACATAGACAAACCGGAACCTCCGCCAACTTTTCAAGCATACCTAAAGATTAATGGAGTATGGAAAACGATACGTGGCCCAACAGTGATGGGTACACTACCACTGGAAAAAAATTAACCACTAGAAATAAAATAGTTTCATTCACCATGTTGAACTACACGATTAGTAGAATATAATAAGAATATCTCTTCTACATTATTGGAAAATATTAACACATGCAACAATAGGGTAATTATATTCAAAATAAATTGTAGTTCAAGAATTGGCAATAAAAACCAACTAACAAAACAAGTCATAATGGTCAAACAGATTTGATAAGTAAAAATAATAATATTAAACAATAAGGAGAAAGAAAGCTTATTTATATTGTATTTAATATTGTATAATAGCTGAGTCACTGAATCTTGCAAAAGACATGACTCATCTTGAAGAGATATTTGCCCCATCTATGTTGTGTTAGGATGCCACGAATTCACTTTTAGGATAAAATAATAACACAGAAATTTGTCACATACTGACAAAGTTGAACAACAATCACACCTCAATTCTCCAAAAATCTAAGTATATGTATGTATATTTGGTAGAGAGAAAAGAGATGTAGCTAAGGTTCTTCTCATTTCCCTTTATTCTTTTATTTTTTCTGTCAAGGAGTATATATAGCATCATATATATATATTTTAGAGCCTAATTATCATTATTTACATAACAATAATCCTTAATCTTATTTACATATTAATATATATATGTGTGTGCCTACTAAGATCAAGACTTTCACTCTGGACACTCAATACCTTAATATGGCAATTGAATGTGTGAAGACCTTAAGATTGTTTCTGTGAAGGCCTTGACTATGTTGTTCAAGGCCTTCGGAATGATTTTTTTTGGTTGAAGGTCTTGAGAAAGAATCTCAAGCCCTTAATCCTAACTTAGACCGTACAAAACACATATAATCCATAGAAAGAAGTATCTTTTCACTTCTTTCTTAATGGATTACACTAAGAAAATTGCATAGATCCATATTCAATTTTTTTTTAAAATTACGTAAAGAGCCTACAATAATAAAGCTCCAAACTTTTAATTTTCTAACACATGTAACGGTGGCCCAAAGGAATTTAATTAAGAACTTACATGTTCAGGTGTCCAACCGAGATAACAAATGAATATTTTTTACCAGATGCATGAATGAGCAGGAAAAGTAGGTTTTGATGGCCAACATTGAAAAAACGTGGTACATGAGTTTGGGAAGGGCAACTTGGGTGTTAATGATGCTCAAGCGAGATTGCATTTGTTGTATCGCTTAAAAAAAGTGATGGGAATTTTTTCATTAGAATTCTACTTGATGGAAAAAAATTGAATGGTCTTATATGGGTTGATCCTTGTTCTTTGATATTTAATAAAAAAATTTGTGATGTTGTGTTTGATACTACATATCGAACCAATAGGTATGTTATGTCGTTTGTGCCATTTTTTTGATACTACAAGTTTTGAGGGGGTTTTGGTATTAGTGGTGGAAGGAGAAAAACCCTTGGGCTATCATTACCGATCAAGATCAACACATTCTTAAGGAAATTTAATCTTAACTGTCAAACACCACACATTTATTCTGTTCTTGGAAAATTAGTAACAAACTTCTATAAAATCTTTTTAAATTATTATTCCAAACACGTATAAGGTTATAAAAGTGGTTTAAGAAATATACCATTCATTGACCAAATATATATATATATTAATTATATACCATTCATTGACTAAATTTATATATATACATACATATATATATACACATAAATTATTTTAAAAACTTTTTTTGTTGGAAAAAAATCAAATGTTTAAATTTTTATTCAAAAAAAGAAAATCTTAAAAATAAGTTATGTAACTATAATATATAAGAGCCTCAAAATGCGTGTCGAACACTCTATTTCAAATATTAAGAATTGATTGGAACATAGGGAGTATA
The DNA here is from genome assembly GCF_009905375.1 of Apium graveolens. Lineage (NCBI taxonomy): Eukaryota > Viridiplantae > Streptophyta > Magnoliopsida > Apiales > Apiaceae > Apium > Apium graveolens. The sequence continues at coordinate 294,612,094 of NC_133652.1, read as the reverse complement.
ATATTAGAAATTCAAGACTTAAAACTTAACACATTATACATAATACAAATATATAGTTGTTAAAACAGAACCACACCGTATAACTGTGGTTTTTAAAAACATTCAAACCAACCCCAACCTCGTATCCCAGTAAAACCAAACCATTCGGTTCGGTTTAGCTGATTTTGACGGTTTATGACATTTTTTAGTAGTGAACTCGGTATATAAAATAACATCTCTTTTATATAAACGTTTTCACTTAAAATTTACATAATTATTAGTATAATTATGAAATCTTTCATAGTAAAGTAAATCACTAGTATTAATTGCAAATAACTTACGTTTAATAAACATGTTGATCAATTTATTTGCAATAACAAATGTAATGCAAAAATAATATAAAATACTTTGAAATATATGATGAGTTGATGATAATTTGATGAGATCTAACTCGAATTTAGTTTTTGATTATTGGACATAATTATTTTACTTTGTATAATCACAAGTATAAAACCGTGTGTATATATGTTGATAAATTGATGTGGTTTGGATCAGATCGTGATAAGGTTAAACCAAAATCAACCCATACGAATTTCTAAGGTAGCTCAACTTTAATCGCAAACCACATTCCAATTTCGGTTGTGTCGGTTTAATATCGGATCGGATTATGCGCATAAACCCCGCAATCTGATCACCTACGGGTAAACCTCTGTAAAGAATTCTTTAAAATTAGAAACTAGTCACATACACGTGTTACTTTGTGTATATATTATCTAACTAGCGTCTCTTTTTTTTTCAAGAATACACTTTTATAATTATATTAATTTTTATTTATGTTTTAGTTACTTTTATGATCAAAAAGATAATATAATTAAATTTTAGAGTATGTTTATAATGTTGTGTAGAAAAATTGTTGTGTTCACCAAAATTTAAATGTTATGTAAAAATTTTCCCATTTTTTTATATAGTTTGATTTTTTTTAAAAATTTGTTCATGTTTGATATTCTTTGAGATAATATTATATTTTACGTAACACCTTATTGGGTTCCGTAAAAAAGGTTGTATTGTTCCAAAAAAATGTTATAATATTCACTAAAAACCATACAATGTATTATTTCAAATATAATTTTGATTAAAATTAAAAATTAATTTTTTATAATGTTAAACAAAATGTGATGAGTAAAAACATATATATCATGTTATAGGTACTTTTTGCCTTATAAAAAATAAATTTAATATCATAATTGCGTAGGTAATTAATGTGTCCTCAAAACAAAATTACAAAAAAGTTAAGTAAAATATACGACTCATGCCTTAAAGTTTGAAATATTAACAAATATTATAAAAAATATTATAATATGGTTTTAAAGTATAATTATATTGTATGTAGATGTCCTCAAAGTTTGTAGTGAGGCATGTGACTTGACGGGATGATACCTCATTAATTGTACTTTAATGCCTATGTGTGGTCCACATGCTAAATAGGGAAAAGTTGGATGATGAGGTGGTAACTTGAGAAATAAAAGTAGCTAAAATGTTTATCAGTTATCCTATGTGGTTATGTGTGTCTCGGCCTTGGCTCACACTTGCCTCTATTTAGCCACCCCTTTGTGCCGCCAAAATTTAAGAAACTAAAAAAGTCATAAATGAGCAATTTTTAGGTCAGTTTTGACGATTATAAATGAGTGACTTATTATTTGTCACTTGAATCGTTTCAACAAAGCAAATAGGTAAAAAATGGCTTATTTTCAACCAAAATTAGTCATAGCCCACTTATTTTGTAAGTCAAAAATCAGTATTTTTCCCATACTATATTTTATCACAAGGGTTACACAACCTCCTCAGATGCTGTTCTATGTTATTTCCTGTCATTTCCCCTCTAACTATTGAATTTAATGAGATCAAATTGATACACGCACTCAAAGAAAAAAGGTAAAATCTATGAATTATTCATCAATTTGTAATATTTAATTGTGAATTCACATGGAAGACAATTAACAAAAAATATATTAAGCAACAAAAAAGAAGGGGTGGAAGACAATAAGGAAAAAAATATCTTAGAAAATAAAAAGGGACAATTGTTTAATATTCGACAAAGATGCCAAGAAATAGAATAAAAAATTATGTGAATATAAATGTTTATAAAGATGAATTTGGGGATTGGTTGAGCTCGATGGTAGAGTAAAGGGGTTGCCCATAAAACATGATTAACAATATTACATGAAATTAATAACAACATAAAAGAACAACACACTACATTAGTTTTGATGACTTTCCCCAAACAGTCTTTATTTATGGGATGGGTGTTTGTTGTCCTAGAAATTTTAATAATTAAGAGGAAAATCTTCGGAGCTAACAGCTTCAACCTTATGGGAATTGCTACAAAAAATTTTGTTTGCTAAATTGTATGTAATTTCTTCATATGTGTAGCATGAGCTTATATCCTTAGCTTACCATGTGTTTGAAATTGTAGTGGCAAAAAAGACAAAATATTTTTTATTCAAAAACTAAATGTTGTTAGGTGAACTTTTGAAAACTTGTTTTATAAATTTTAAAAGACTTATTGACCTTTTAACACTTAAAGTATTAATATTTTACCCATAAATACTAAGGTAAGTGATTAATATACTTATTTTTGTTACATTCAAATAAGCATGAGTGTTGTCTGTTTCCAATGGTGTGTCCTAGCTGGCACTGTAAGGCTTCATTTGAATTGGGGCTATGGAGGGATGCGTTGGGGGTTGTGTCCTCAACATGCTAAATAGGTAAAAGTTGGACCATCACATGGTAACTTGAAAAATAAAAGAAGCTAAAATGTGAGTTAGTTATCTCATGTGGTTACGTGTCTAGGTGTTGACTCACACTTGCCTTAATACAGTCATGCCATTTTGTGGGGCCAAAATTTAAGAAACTAAAATAGTCATAAATGAGCGATTTTTTATGTCAATTTTGACGATTATAAATCACTGACTCATTATTTCCCATTTGACTCGTTCGAACAAAGCAATTAGGTAGGAAATGGCTTATTTTCAACCAAAATTGGCCATAGCCCACTTATTTTTTCAGTCAAAAATCAGTATTATTCCCTTAATATGTATTATATCACAAGGATTACACTACCTCCTCCGATACTCTTTTATGTTATTTCCTCCAATTTCCCCTCGAGCTATTGAATTTAATGAGATCAGATTGATACATACACCCAAAGATAAAGGGTAAAATTAATGAATTATTCATCAATTTGTAATATTTACTCATAAATTCACGTGGAAGACAATTAACAAAAAATATATATTAGGCAACAAAAAAGGAGGGGTGGAAGACAATTAGGAAAAAATATCTTAGAAAATAAAAAGGGACGATTGTTTAATATTTGACAAAGATGCAAAGAAATAGAATAAAAACAAATTTATGAACATAAATGTTTATAAAGATGAATTTGGGGAATGGTTGAGCTCCATGGGAGAGTAAAGGGGTGGCCCATAAAACATGATTAACAACATTATAAGAAATTAAAAATGTCACAAAAGAAGAACACACTGCATTAGTTTTGATGACTTTATTTATGGGATTAGTGTTTACTGTCCTGGGATTAGTGTTTACTGTCCTGTGAATCTTGAGAGCTAACAACTTCAACCTTATGGGAATTGCTACAAAATTTTTTGTTTGCTAAATTGTATGTAATTTCTTTATGTGTGTAGCAGGAGCCCTTAGCTTTAGCTTAGGATGTGTTTGGAATATCAGTGGCATAAAAGATAAAAGATTTTTATTAAAAAACTGAAATATAGGTAGGTGAACTTTTGAAAACTTGTTTGATAAATTTTAAAAGTCTTTTGGACCTTTTGACGCTTAAAGTATTAATATTTTACCCATAAATCCTAAGGTATGTAACACCAGGTGTTGGTATTAGTTGCACATGTGGCAGTAGTCTGGGTTAGTCGACATAAAATTTGACTAAAAATAGTAAATAACGAGTAGGAAATCTGACCGTCACGGTATCGAGTCATTATTTTTAAATACCGACCAAGTTAGGCCTTATAACGATCAAAATTGCGGTCATTAAAGGCCCTATTTTCACAAAAATCTCATGTTCTTGTATGATGGTGAAAGATGGTATATACGAGATCATAAGAGATAAGATGTCGAAAGTTGTTGATGTTAGACGAGTTAGATGATAACTTTCCAATGGATGATATGTTCAACCACGATGATTGAAGAGGAAAATATTGTAGATTTACAAACTTTGTTACAACTTTTGATCAACTTTTACTTAAGTGCGACCAACTAATTGTACAGAAATCACTTGTACAAAATCACAAGTTGAAGGCTGGCATTAGTTTTCTTGAGGGAAGACTTCACGAAAGTGAAGTGATCTCTGACTTGTATCGTTATATCCATGACCTCACATATGAGTCCCAGCTCCGAAAGATTGAATATCTCTCTTCTCTTCCTAAAAACTCTAACTGTATCTCAAGTAGAATGACTCACTCTATCGTCATTCGAGTTTACGAGAACTACTATTGTTAGATTAAGAATCGTATTTAAATACTTTTATGGAATCAACCCTTATCTTCGTTAGTGAATTTAGTCTTTTGCCTTCATACTTTTGTATTTAGATTGATAATTTTTGGTAAGTCCTCACTCCCCACTACTTGAGTTGATTTCTAATTACAATTAATTTTTAAAATGACTCCCCAATTGTTTATAGGCAATTTTTCTTTACTACTGATATCATCTTAAATATTATTACTAAAGGTGAAAGTCAAAACCAAGCTCTTGTTGCCAGTTCGGCAGGGGCATTTGACACGTAACACACAATACCTTTTTAATACCCAAAAATTCTTTTATTATACCAATATTCAAACACTACTTGTTAATAAAGGCATCATAGGTTGGTGTTGCATAATATTTCAAGTCAAATCGGCACATGTTCCGACATGGTGACTCCACGTCAATAGGCGGGCCCATATTTTTGCCATATGAGCAATATAGCCCATATTTTGTTTATATCGAAAGTGGGGGTACTTTGATTCCATACCAACAATTGTGCTCACAATGTACTATGTGAGATTTTCGCGATAGATATTTATGTCAAAAAATTGTTTATTATGTGGTTTTAAATAATTTTTGTTAATCGGTAAATAAATATTAAAATTTAATCCATTCCAGTTTGACGAGTCAAATATTCCCAATTATTTAAGGAAAGAGAATCGAGAGGAAAGTATAAATATTGGAAATCATTCCTTCTCAAACTGAGATGAAAAACAAATTAAAAAACTTTGCTTACCATATATCAATTTATGATCTCAGTGGAATGGAAACAAGTGTTAAGAATCTCAAGACCTTATATGTGGCCCTGAATGAAAAAGTTCAAAATCATATCATTCACTCTAATGACACAAGACTGAAGATGGATCAAATGCACTCTAGAAGATACACTCCTTCAGCCTTGCTTATGGATGAAATTAAGAAGGCTGTAGAGGACACTTTTGGGGTTTCTACTTCCTCCACATCTCAATCTTCATCCACACTACAAGTTCAAGAACTGTAATATCAAGTTTCTTCTCTCAAATCTTCCAATGACTCACTAAGTGCCCAAGTTCAAGCTCTTACATCCTTGGTGCAAAGTCAACAGAAAGATATTAAAACCCTGATGGACTCTCACAAGCATCTTTAAATGCAAAACTCTGTTGCTTTGGAGCCATCACGGGGAAGCTCAACATACCACTGCCTTCCCTACCAGAAAAAATAAGGCCAAAATTATGAACTCCCCTACTCATGCCTGTTATCAAGACTAAAGGGAGATTGAGGTTAGGATTCAACAATCCAGGGATGCTAAATCTAAATTTAAGGAGCCTATTCAGGTTGGCCAAAGTTTTTCACAAACTTAACAATTTCAAGATGTAGGAAAAGAAAGACTCATCAAGGCTGCAGAAGGACCATATAAAGATCAAGAATTCAGTGAACTTCCTGTAGTCCCGAGGATGTCTCTTCAAAATAACTATATAACATACAAAAGAGTATTGGCCAAAACTATCAATTCTACTAGGGCAGTGGTTGTAAATGTTGAAAATTACTTGAAGAAGAGGATTGTTGTCAACCTCAATGATGGTGGTGTGCATAGATGCCTTCAAGTATCTATGTCAAATATTAACATACTAAGGGCATCTGAGCTAGATGTTGTGATTGACAAAGTGCATTTAGTCATCACAGAGGATACTCAACTTCTTCAGGAGCTTAAAAATGCACAGATAGCAACTTTTCCTGAAGCCTATCTATATCCTAAGAAAGGAGTGTCCTACATCTGCCCAAGAACCAAATAATACAAACAACTTACTATTCCTAAAAATTTTGTTAGATCAAATATGAAGATAACCATGACTATTCAATCTGATCTAAAATACAAAAAAGAATAAGAACGTTGAAGATGTGGAGATGATAAAGATCTTATACAGATACTTGCTGAATCGTGACACTATGTTGCCAACCGCTCAATTTATTTAAAAGATGACAAGGATGATGATGAGCAGAAGCATGATGAGCAGAAGCCTTCTAACTCAAATCCAAGTCAATCTTCAAGAGCAACTGGCAGCAAGGATAAAAAGAAGGATAAGAAGAAGGATGATGACAAGAAGAAAGGAGATGAAAGAAGGAAGACAATCCAGGACCACACCAACAAACCCTATAAATCCAAATGATAAAATCTCAACCTACCAAATCTCTTAGCTCAAACACTCAACCATCTCTCACCTCAAAGCCAAAATTTCTATACAAGCCAACTGCAAACTCACTTCTCAAAATTCCAATCACTTCCACTCAAACCAGCTTGAAGAAAAATCACAACCCTACCTTCATATAAACCTTCAATGAAGACACACTTTAAATTTGTTGGAAGAAAAGCAAAAAAACTGCTAGTTACTGAGTGATCATTATGGAATTGCTATGATCAAACTGACTTTCATCCACTAAATTGGTACCTCACTGATGAAGAATATTTTCAGTAGCTAGCTAAAGAAATAATCAGAGTCTGGGTTGTATCATATACAAAAGTCATAAATTATTATGATAATGGTTCTTTCACTCTACTTGGAAGCACTATAATCGACACACTTTCAACCACAGAGTTTAAAAGAGTTATCAGTCTAATGAAGGATAAGGATACTATTACAAGGTTTTGGAAAAATTGTATCATTTTTTTGTCATAGCATCCAACAAGGTGAGAGAGTCCTCCTGTTAGAGCTTTAAATGAGAGTATTCATATTGCATTTGGTCTCTCCTTAAAAAGATAGTTATTATAGTTCACTGCCATCAGAGTATCCATTAATTTTAAAGGGTGACAAGTTCTGGTATTAGTCATCATCTTAATTTCAAGTGTTGAGTGCTTGCCACCCTGTAATAGTAAGGATACGTAGAACAGTAAGTTTGTCCTTAATATTCAGTTTTTACCCGTATGGATCAAATGAATTACCCGTATACACACCACCTTTATCAGACTTCTTTTTTCCCTTACATTTGAATCCCAAATTTATATTATATATGCCTTTAATTTTATTTTTGTGTGTATATATGTGGTTGTTATTCTGAATACCTCAACTATTTTATTGCGGACAATTATGTCGTGATTAATTGTAGTTGTTGTGTGGGTTGTTAAATGATTGTTAAATTGATCATAAAAGTGAGTTATGGTTGATATAGAGGATCTTTTATATAGATGTTGAGGTCAATAGTACTGTGTAGGTAGAATTTGAGACCTCGGTTGATTGGTTACAAGTTAATTAATTGAATTCAAACCATTTTTAAGTATGAGTGTATGAAGTGATTTTTTAGCTCTTTTCTGTATTATTATTTATAATATGCAATTTAATATCGAGTCAGAGTGTATGAAGTAAATTTTTGGCTCTATTCTAGACTATCATTTATAATATGCAATTTAATGTCGAGGCCGAGTGTTTTATATTAATTGTTGAATAAATATAAATAAGAGTCCATCAAGTTAAAATAATAATAAGATAATATATATTCAACTTTTTTGTTGTAGAATCTTTAATAAAAAATTAATAATTAAAAACTTAATTCTCCAGTCTAGCCGCTACGCTATAAGTGCACATACACAATGGTTTTTATCCAGCGTTGCACGGAAAGCGTTGCACGAAAAACGTTGTATTATCTACAAAATTTTCAGTTTATTGCAACATAGTGGAGAAAGCGTTACAGTACTTTAAAGCTACCGTTGCTAATAATTGTTAGTGTTGCGCAACATGCAACACTAGTGGTCAAACCGTTGCATTGGATTTTTTTTATTTAATAAATGCTGACATGGAAAATAAATCTTAGGTGGCATGTTTAGGACCCACAGTTGCTGACATAGCATGTTGATGTGGCATGCCACGTCAGCATTTTGGGCCCACATGTGGAACCTACTAGTGACGTGGCATGCTTACGTGGCATTCCACGCCAACATGCTAATGTGGCACTAGTGGGTCCCACACGTGAGACCCAGAATACTGACGTGGCATGCTGACGTGGCAGAAGTGGGGGCCACTTGCTGACGTGGCAGCTAACATGGCACTTCAGGTATTGCGTTTGCTTTCTGGTGTTGCAGTAGGTTATTTAGTGTTGCCTTAGATATTGTACTATTCTTAAAATTTATTTGTTATATTCGTGTTATAATTTTTTAAAAATAATTTTTTATTGATCCAACGATATGAATGTTGTTTCCTACTAGTTTTAGAGGTGTCTAATTTTTTTTTTTTTAAAATAAATTTTATATCACGTGCTTTTATAATAGTCAAACCTCGGTGCACACGGGTTCCCATTACGTAATCTTGTTCTGGGCGGTGATTCAATTTTTTTTAAAATTTTTTGTTCAACGATCCAACTGTACGGATGATGATACCTACTAAATTCAGAGATGTCTAAATAGTTTTTAAAAAATTTAGATTTTATGGCGTGTGTTTTTATAATAGTCAAATTACGGTCAACACAGGTTCCAATCACCAAGTCTTGTCCCGAGTGATGATTCTATTTTTTTAAAAAAATTTGTTCAATGATCCAACCGTACGGATGATGATACCTACTAATTTTAGAGATGTCTATTTTTTTTTAAAAAAAATTAGATTTTACATCGTGTGTTTTTATAATAGTCAAATTACGGTCAACACGAGTTCCTATAACCAAGTCTTGTCCCGAGTAGAGATTCTATTTTTTTAAAATTCTTGTTAAACAATCCAACCGTACGGATGATGTTACCTACTAATTTTAGAGATGTATACATTTTTTTTTAAAAATTTATATTTATATCGTGTATTTTTATAATAGTCAAATTACAGCCACCACGGGTTCCTTTTACAAAGTCTTGTACCGGGTGGTGATTCTATTTTTTTAAAATTATTGTTCGACGATCCAACCATACGGATGATGTTACCTACTAATTTTAGAGATGTACAATTTTTTTTAAAAATTAGATTTTATATAGTGTTTTTTTATAATAGTCAAATTACGGTCAACACGGGTTCCTGTTGTCAAGTCTTGTCCCGGATGGTGATTCTATTTTTATAAATTCTTTTTTGACGATCCAACCGTACGGATGATGTTACCTACTAATTTTAGAGATGTTTAAATTTTTTTAAAAAAATATATTTTTTATATCCTGTGTTTTTATATTAGTCAAATTACGGTCAACATAGGTTCCTATTACCAAGTCTTGTACCTGGTGGTGATTCTATTTTTTTAAAATTCTTGTTCGATGATTACCATACGGATGATGTTACCTACTAATTTTAGAGATTTACAAATCTTTTTTTAAAAAATTTAGATTTTATATCCTGTGTTTTTCTAATAGGTAAAAAATTATATTTTATATCATGTGCTTTAATAATAGTCAATCGAGGGTTAACACAAGTTCCCATTAACTAGTCTTGTCCCGAATAGTGGTTCTATTTTTTTTAATTTTTGTTCGACAATCCAATTATACGAATAATTGCTCCTATTTAATTTAAAGACTTGTATTTTTTTTTTAAAATTCTGATTATATATAGTGTGACTTTTTAATAGTAAATTCGGATTATATAAAATGTGACTTTTTAATAGTAAACGGTGTAGTACCGATTGATTTTATCATTATTATGTTATTTTGACATTATTTTATATTATTTGTACAATTTTATTATAATATTGAAAATTTTAAATATTTAATAAAAAACTGAAAAAGTAATTAAAAGAAATTTAGACACAGATTTGCAGAGTTCCCGAAGACAAATATTTGGGCGGCTATTTTCCCCCTTAACAAAAAATTGACCGGACTATTTCCCCCAATTGAAATTTCATTAAACTTAAATTTCCCCCAAATATCACTTTCTCACCTGCTATCTCTCAAGATAAGCGGCCTCCAATTATATCTTTCTCAATATCACACTTTCACCTTCACATCACGAGCCCTAACCAACGCATCTCCGCATCAGTGCTTATCTCGCCGTCGGAGAAAACAGTGTCGTCAGTGTCGTAGTCGGTGTTTAGTTTCTAGGAGAAGTTTGTAGATTCGTGCTTGAGATCGATGGGAGACGACGAAATTACTTCGCTCAAGATGGAGGATGTGGTTATATTAAGCCAGAAGCTCGATTCGCTCTATTAGCTTTCAATCTCTGAAAGCTTGTTATTGTTAATACTAATTTTCTGTACTTATATATTGTCTGTGTATGAGTTGTTGAACAAAGATGAGAAATGGATCAAGTTTATGTGTGTATGTGTGTACGAGAATAAAAGATATTTTTATTTTCTCATCAATTGATGTATTTTGATTTTAATGGTGGTTAATGTGAATTGTGCAAGTGAGCTTCTCGCTTTTGTTGTTAGTGTTGTGTTGGTGTATTCTTCAAGGGCCAGGGCTTCACTGAATTAGGTTTTTTTTGTCTTTTATAATTTGTGTGCATTTAGTGGTTCGTTTTGTTTCAGTTTTTTCCTAATTGAGACATTTATGCATAGGGTTGAAAGAATTGTTCCAATGAAATTTGTGAATGTTGGATTTTAAATAATTTTAATCACCAAGAACTATCATTTTAATATTATTTTTAAGGATTACATTAGGACTCTCTTAGAGTCGCTCTCAATGATTTTGTTCAGAAGGCACATTTGGTGAACTTTTTGCTGTGTCAACAATCTATCAAGCACCCTCACCCTTAAATCATAATATTATAGTATAAGCTATTACCCGCTCGCCACTGTTTACCATTTTTCAAGTCTTAATGATGGAGGAAGACATGGCTTACCCGATGTTTTTGTATAGAGAGGAAGTATATCCGGTAGAATGGGATCCAAATCATGAAATAGGGCATCTTCTTCTGGTGACAGGAGGTTGATGGTCTGGGATTTGAGCAGGTACTCTAAAATGTAGAAATATATGTTTGTTTATCTTCCATCATCATCATTTATACTGTGTTGTGACCTGATTTTATAGTATTCTATTCATTTTTCAGTCTAGATTCACCCATGATTGCAATTCCCTTTTGCAATAGTTTCTAGTTTTCAGTAAACTGACCAAAGGGCTAGTGTTTGGCGCCAAGGACTAGGATATTGATAAAGTGACTTCTCCTTATACAAAATTAAAAGAAGATGTGAACAACAGAACACCTAAATTTTCTTGCTTCCATTTGCTTGTTATAAAATGAAAGAAAATTACATTATCAACAACTCTATAGCTACTCTATCTACTGGTGTTTTGTATATCATCGATTTGGAATTTTTAAAAATTGGTTGAAATATCAGTAATAACATGTTTTGCATATTAGAAAGTCACTCCGTATTAAAATACAATTAGGTGCATTTGAGATTAATGATGCGCGACCGTAGTTTTTTTTCCTTCAATATATCTTAGCTTACAAGAATTATGTACATTCTATTCTTGCAGTATACTGCTACACATATGAAGAAATTATATACAATTTAGCAAACAAAAAATTTTGTAGCAATTCCCATAAGGTTGAAGTTTTAGCTTCGAAGATTTTCAAAATGAGCTTCATCTTTATTATTAAAATTTCTAGGACAACAAACACTCATCCCATAAATAAAGAGTAGTTGGAGAAAGTCATCAAAACTAATGCAACCTGTTCTTCTTTTGTGATGTTTTTAATTTCTTATAATGTTGTTAATCATATTTTACGGGTCACCCCTTCACTCTCACATGCAGTTTAACCATTCCCTAAATTCATCTTTATAAATATTTATGTTCACATAATTTTTTTATTCTATTTCCTGGCATCTTTGTCAAATATTAAACAAACATCCATTTTTATTTTCTAAGATATTTTTTTCTAATTGTCTTCCACCCCTCCATTTTTGTTGCCTGATATATTTTTTGTTAATTGTCTTCCATGTGAATTCACGAGTAAATATTACAAATCGATGAATAATTCATAGATTTTACCTTTTTATCTTTGGGTGCCTGTATGAATCTCATCTCATTAAATTGAATAGCTCAAGGGGAAATGGGAGGAAATAACATAAAATATTATATAAGGAGGTAGTGTAACCTTGTGATATAATATATTACGGGGAAAATTCGACTGACAAAATAAGTGGGTTATGACCAATTTTGGTTGAAAATAAGCCATTTCCTACCTATTTTGCTTTGTTCGAACCAGTGAAGTGACAAATAATGAGGCAGTCATTTATAATCGTCAAAATTGACCTAAAAATTGCTCATTTATGACTTTTTTATTTTCTTAAAATTTGGCCCCACAAAATGGCATGACATGTGAGCCAAAGCCGAGACACATAACCACGTTAGAAAATTAAACAAAGCAACGTTTGGAGGAATATATGTAGGCTCCACTTAGCACAACCTTATTTTAGCTTCTTCCAAATATTTCAATTCATGTTCTCGTTGTATTGTCTTGTCCGTGATACCTTTATTTGTCTCCCTAGTACCTTTATTTGCCTCTCATTCAATCTCATTGTAGACCTGAATTAGAATATAGTTAGAATAACTTTTAGTAATAAACAAGAAGTATTTGTGACCTCAAGAATATTAAAAATAAGGAAAACAAAATCACAATAAGTGGGATACAAAAGTTGTACCACTTGTACCTTGGAGCATATTCTTCATTATTTATCATGCCTAACTTTGTGTAAATGTGGTTGTAAATGTGCTTATAGTCTTCCTGTATATAAATATGTAAGGAGATTTCAAACAAAAGATCCAAAAGAGGAGTGGATCAATTATAGTAAAAAATGTGAAGAAAATAAATTGAAGGCTTTTAACCATACTAAACATAATTCATTATAATGAATATCTTTCATCTTCCATCATGCATATCTTGGATGAAATGGTAACCCATACAAGATGATGGTGTTACATTCTATTAACCTATATATTTTTGGTCAACTTGCATTTTTTAAGTATGTGGTTGTACCTTCTTATGTAACATATAAAAGCTTTTATTTTTCTTTCATTTGGTTTCATACTTTATTTTTTATTTATATATATTTTCTTTGTATGAAACTGTCATTCCAATACTCATTGTATTCATATTTATTACCCATTCCAATAAATATATACAGAGGTAGATCTGTTAAAAAATAATTTGGTTAAAATTAAAAATTAAAGTACAATTGATGAGATATATGAGGCCAAGTCACCAAACAATGGAGTAACCAAACTTTTAGCAGCATTATATTTACACTTTTTTAATTTTTATATATTAATATCTTTTATAATATCTTTTAATATTTTAAACTTTAAGCCATGAGTCATTTATTTTATTGAATTTTTTGTAAATCATGTTTTGAGGACACATTAATTACCTATCTAATTAAGGTATTAAATTTGTAATTTTTATAGAAAAATACTTACCTATAACACAATATACATGTTTTTACTCATCATATTTTCATTAATTTTTATAAAAAATTAATTTTAATTTTATTCAAAATTATGTTCGAATAATACATTGTACCGCAAACACTTTAAGTTTTTATAGAACTAGACAACTTTTTTAGAGAACTCAATAAGGTTTTACCTAGAATTTAATATTATCTTAATAAAAAACTAACACTGTACAAATTTTTTAAAGAAACCAAAAGTATGTAAAAAAATGGGAAAGTTTTTACATAACATTAAAAAAAATTTGAGCACAACAAATTTTTTTACACGGCATTATAAAAATACTCTAAAACATAATAATATTATCTTTTCGAACATGAAAAGTGACTGTCCCATAAATAAAAATTAATATAATTTTAGAAGTGTATTCTTGAAAACAGAAAGATGATAGATATTTAATATACATATATGGTACTTATGACTAGTTTCTAGGTTACTCATTTTACAGAATTATAGGCGGAGATTTAAGGGTATATATCAACTAAATATTTGTATTATGTATAAGTCTTGTATTTTTAATATTATAGGTATTATATATGGTTTGCATTATATATATATAACATAATATGTAGTAATAACCAAAAATTAGGTTTCCAATTTGTTATAGTTATAATTAAATATAAAGTATATATATTTATACTTTAGAATATTTCAAGTCTATACTTTACTAGTTTTGAATAAAAATTATGATATATATATATATTATATGTGTATATATATTTATTTACTTAAATAAATATACATAATATTATAGGGCTGAGTTCTATGGAGTCCACCTTTTTGTCGGAGTCCTCGGAGTCGTTCTGCAAATAAAATATATTGTAAAACGTGTTATTTTGCAAAACATGTTACACAAATAGCATAACTTCAATAAAATCATTCAAATCTCATATATTTACAGTACAATATGTATGTTCTGCAACATGAACATTTATGTTCTGCAAATTAAACATATTTTGTAGAATAATATATTTTTGCAATGTCCTGCTTGTAAAATGTATGCAATCTACAAGTTTTTTAATAGAATAGTGATGTTTTTCGAAAAATAAAATGTTTTGCAATATTTTAAGCTATATTTTACTTGCAGAACATATATGGACTCCGAGGACTCCAATTAAAAGGTGGACTCCATAGAACTTTACTCTAATATTATATACATATATATTGTAGTTCAAAATTAATATTTTTCACATATTTCCAACCACATCTTTTGTCAATGAATGGAATATTTTTGAAATCACATTTAAGTTCTGCATGCTTGAAATAAAAAGCTTTCCTGGATATTTGTTACTAACGTGCAAAGAATACAATAAATATATAATGTTGGGGAGTTGAGATTAAATTGTCCCACTCATGGCTTGCTCTTTATCTTTAATGGTAGCCGAGGGTTCTTCCACTTACATGACCTCTAGCCAAGTACCTAAAATTCACTCAAAACTTATCTTCAATTAATCCCACCTGAGTGCAAGTTCAAAAATTAATTATTGGTAGTGATACTATATATATGCTCTTTAATATAAAAAGAAAAGGATGATGCGAAAGGAGAAGAATCCTAGCTAGCCTCCATTTTTCTCTCTTCCAAATATAAATACACAAACACAGATTTTCGGGCGAATTGAGGTGTGATCATTTTTGAACTTTGCCGGCCGGTGACAGAATTTTCTGTTGTTGTATTATCCTATAAGTTAATTTTCGATAGCCCAACACAGCATAGGGGGGCGAGTATATCTTCAATGATAGTCGTTTCTTTTACAAAATTCTTATATAATATTTAACCAACAATATAGATAAACTTTATTTCTTCTTATTGTTAAATATTGTTGTTTCTGAATATCGAATTTGTTTGACCTTCGTGATTTATTTTGTTAATTGATTTTGATTACCTATTCTTTAATTGTGATTTATATTGAATATAATTACGGTATCGCGTAATTAAGATGGTGAATGAAATTATCTTTACTTCTAGTGGTTAACCTTTTCATGGTACTGTACCAACCATTAATTAGGCCACATATCGATTACCACAACCATTAACCTTTTAGGTATATCTGGCAAGTTCGGTGGGGGTTCTGGTTTTTCTCCGTGTTAGAAAAAGAAGAAAATATTGTTAACAGTTAAGGGTCTAGGGTTGGTGGTGTAGTATAACCTACATATTGTTAATCAAGATAAAGTCGAGACTATAACAGCTTATATTATGTGCACAGAGAAAGATGGAGTGGCAAGGGCTCCAATTCTTGCAGCCTTAACGGACACTCTATTGGATGTTTATTTATCAAAGGCCTATAATGCTAAGTTTTTGCGAAAGATGCTTGGTGGGACATGTAATACTGTCTCGTAAGCTATAAAAAGGTATATTATGTCTAAGTTCCTTGACTTGAAGTTTGTACACTCTAAGTCCATCAGTGAGAAGGTGAACGAATTTTAGATGATTATATATACTTTAAAGGAGTTCGGTATGGATCTTCCTATAAAGTTTTAGGTGATTTTTGTGATTTAAAAACTTCTTAAGTTTTGGGGGGTTCTCTCTTTTCATGATTGAACACAAGGGATAGATTACTTGGACTAATCTAATGTTGTATATCTATATGCAAGAGGGCCGAAGTCTAAACACGGTCATGTGATGGCGGTTATAAGTGGCAGTATGAAGATAAACATACTGACAGCTGATCAGAAATGAAAGCTAGCTAGTAAGAAAGGCTAAAACCAAATATAAACAAATTATGTTAGTCTTGTGGACAGAGAGGTCATTAGAGTAAAGATTATTCTAAAAAAATCTGATGTAGTGGCTCATGCAAATACGGTGATTCGGACTAAAACCATTGTTGTGCCTCTAGCTAATATGGCATGCTTAAAATGAAGGGTTCTCAATCCTCAATCTAAATAGAACTTAAGACTCCATATTTGTTCATGATACATAATGTCATCCGTTTTTTTAACATGCACATGCCAAATTTTTAAAAATATTTATTAAATTTCTTAAGTTACAATATTTAGGAAGTGTTAATTTTTGTTGGAAGGTTTTAAATAACAATCAAACAAACTCATTATACTTTTGTTATTTAACGTATATAACTTTGATAAAAATATATAACAAAATCAAATATATAATGATATTTTTATTTCCGTGTGATAATAAAATATATTTACTTTTTTTTTATTTTAAACAATAAGTTTTATCCCAGTTTAGTAATATACGAATCACTTTGTTTAAAATTTCTTTATCCCGAGATCCATTATACTATATAAATCCAAATAATTATATTTGATTTGATATTAATTTTATTTAAAGGTGTGCCGTATAAATATACATTTTTCTTTAATTTAGATTAATAGTATATATGTTATTTATTTTAGGTGATCATATTTTATTTTAATTTTAATTCTGTTTTACAGTGAATGAATTAAATTTTTAGCCGGGATAAATAATAAATATATTTTTAGCCGTATGTTATTATTTGAAATGACAAATTAACAATATAATTATATAATTTTTTTGGTCGAATAAGTAGTAGTTATTATTTTATTTTAGCCTGAAATCCATCATAACTACTAAATTCAATTAATTATACTATTTTAAATTTAGCATAACTTTGACCAAATAGTAAAATTTTGTTTTAGTCAAGATAAATATTGTATATTATTTTGTCTTATTTCTATGCCGTTACACGAATTTTCTCTATGAAGTTTTCAAAAAAGTTTGTAGAATAATATTGATACTAAAGAACTCCCATGTATTAGATTAATTCAAATATGGTACTACTATCAAATTTTATATATTTTGGAGTGTAATGCAAGAATATTTTACTTTTTTCGTTTAGAAATTAAATTACCGAGTTTCATTTCATTTATTTCGCCTTAATCTTGAGTTCTATAAATCAGATTTTGAAAATTTTACAATTCATAGGATGCTCACATACTAATGCTTAATTCATTGATGGTTTAAAAAATTGTTTTAAACATATAATCCAAAACTCGAAAAAAAATAACTACGAATTTTGAATTATTATTTTATTCGGTTAGTATACCTACTTTTTTTGGTTCAAATAATTGTAACGGTAGAAAGTTCTATTTAATTTATAATACCTACTTATCGTTGGTTATACAATATTCCTTTATTTTAGATCGAACGGCTAAAATAAAAAAATCTAACCGTCCATATTAAATTGGAAGGATATGACCATAATTAGCAACAATTTGGATAAGTCCATATAATTACAAAATTAAGTTAGAAATATTATTATTAAATATGTTTAACTAAAATTGTTATATTTTATTAATCAGAAGATAAAATGCCTTAAATACCCCCATTTGTGAATGTCTAAGCCTATATCCTATCCTTGAGTATGGTAAATTGTTTCCCCGACTTGTATTAAATTAAAATTAAAATACACTTAATATCTCTATATCTTTATCATTTTATTGATCATTTTCTTCAATCTAAGATATTTTCGCTCTCTTCCCTAATGATATCACAATCGACTCCTCCACCGGAAAATTCTAAATGTAACACTAAAAAATAATGAGATATTGGTTAATTAGGTTTGGCCTATTACATAAAATATAAGGTAACTTAATTTGTTATTTGTGTGTTAATGCATTTTGTTGAAATTAAGTTTTTCTAGTTTGTAAAGAGTGCAATCATAACATAACGAAAACTATTAGCCAAGAAAACTTTGTGAAAATATTTTTTGATGAAGTAATCTTTTCAAAATGGATGAGTTGTTAATCAAGAGTTGAAATCATACTAGTCGAAAAAAAAAATTCAAATATAAGTTGTTGACAAACTATGACAAAAGAGTTCTTAAGAAATTTCTTAGTTGTTTGTAAGAGATATCTTGTACATTTAGGAAACGAAAAAATGTTTATTTTTGTAAATTTATAGATAATTTATAACATATATCTTATATCATTTATACATCAAATTGAATGAGAAAAGAAACATTTAATGTGTTTATGAACTTCAAAATTTGTGCTACCTATCTTATCCATATCTTAGTAGAAATAGCAAATATCAAAAGTTCTGAACAATTTAAAAGTATAATGAAAAAGTGAAATATTTATTCAGTGTTAAATCTCAATCAATCAATAATAAAAAATATAAAAATTTTGTGGAATTTCATTCAGTATGTTATTTATTTTAATCGAAGTCAATCATGACTAACAAAGTAATTGCTTGTATCTGAATAGCTGTTTGTGTTTCAAAAAATTTGGTAAAGATATTACATGCCCCTCCAAATTAGGAAAAAATAAAGATAAGAAATATTTATTAAAATGTAAACATAATCTCAGTATTAATATCACCCATAAATTACCAACACTTTAATTAGACAATGTAGTGCTTCCTCTGTTTGAGTAAAGTTCTATGAAGTCCACGTATTAATTGGAGTCCTCGGATTCGATATATGTTCTGCAAGTAAAATATAGCTTAAAATATTGCAAAACCTATTATTTTTCGACAAACATCACTATTCTATTAAAAATCTCTTATATTGCCATACATTTTACAAGGGGAACATTACAAAAATATATTATTCTACAATACATGTTTAGTTTGCAGAACAGAACATATTGCAGAACATACATATTATACTATAAATATATGAGATTTGCATGATTTTGTTGAAGTTATGGGTGTGACATATTTTGCAAAATAACAGGTTTTACAAGATATTTTATTTGGAAAACGTAGATGGACTCCGAGAACTCGGACAAAAAGGTGGACTCCACAAAACTCAACTCTCCTCTGTTTATATATTTGAGTAATTAATCTCACAATAGAGAATGGTTCTATAATATCTTCTTCATTGTGTAGGCAAGGCTTAATTAATTTCTATTAATTTAAAAATAAGAGGCATTCAAAAGAGTTCAGAGGAACAAAGTGATTGTAGAGATGATGAATTAAGGGTGTAATACATGAATTTATACTAAACAATCTAGATAGTAGATAATAGTTCTAAAGTTGAAAAACATTTGATTCAAGAAGAAAATGTTGGATAACGTGTTGCTCTGATATTAAAAGGAGACCCTTATGAGGATCTTATGTTAATATTCAAATAATGTTCTCACACAAAATTTTAATTTTGGATCAATGAGTGGATGGTGAGAAATTATTTTGCATTCATTCCATTATAAATTTTGAGAATGTTGGAGTTAACCCAAGGTGGAATGAGTTAAAAAGTAAAATATAACAAATATAATGTAATAAGGAAATTATATTATAAGGAAAAAAAGTACACGGTTTTAAAAAAAATTAGGTATTAATAGAGAGTTAAAAACCTAGTTCCAAGTGCTACAAGTATTGGACTAATTAATGATTCCAAATTCAAGTTTTTGGTAGATAACATAGGAATATACTTGGTGTGTTGAATCATTTTCTCCAATATTTTTAACATAACATGTAACAACAGAAATAATTTTAGGTGAATTTGAAGTAGTGAACATTTCATATCAATTTCAGTCATAAAAAAATATTTATAATGTACATTTTAAGAATTCATATCTAATGAAATTTGAAGTGTACCTGGGAGATCTAATGGTGATAAATTCATATGTTTATAGAAATAAGTAAAGTTTTATTTTTATAACACCATAGTAGATGGTGGTCTCTACTAACTAAATTTAACATATAAAGAACCAATTATACATATTTATTAGTTGTTTTCATTTAACATTGTTTATTGGAAATTGTAAATTATTTGCCATATGATCAACGCCGAAGATATGAACAATCTTTAAGATAAAGGATCTATAGGTGCAATGGCTTGATGATGTAAACAAAAAAAGTTGATAAGAGAAATGCCACTTAGAATCTTTTTCTTTTAGTATTATGGGCTTGATTTATGTTAAATTTATTATTATTTTTATAGAATTTAACCTGGATCAAAGGTTTTTGATAAAAAAAAGTTGACAAATGGTAGGAAGCTGGTGAAAAAATAGTGGTTAGAAAACTGATGTCTAGTGATCACCCAAAATGATAAATGTATCCTATTCTTATAATTGTGATCTGGTTTATGGGCTTACAAGGGACTGATTTAATTATATATTAATTATATTATGTGATGTATCATAGTTCTAGATGTTGGTGATTAAGATATATTATATATGTAATAGTGACATTTATTATAAATATGAATATATATATATATATATATTTTTTAATAATGATTTTATTAACAATAGACCTTTAACATTGAAGCTTAATAGTGTTGTATATCAATTAAATTGTATATAGGTTGGCAAAAAGATGGCTATAGTTAAATGCATTATATATTATTTTTATTTTGTGGCTTATTAACAACTGTTTGTTTTGAAATATTCACTACATGTTGTAAAAGCTCAATTTATCTATAATTAAAAATTAAATAGATAGTAGTGGATATATACTATCAACAAAAAATGTTGACATATTTTTTGCAAACTCATAGTATTACAAATTTTCTATAGCATGACCTCAACAAGATACATTTGTGCTTAAAAACTAGATAAAATAGTTCATATTATGGTAAGTTTGATTTTTTACTTGCTAGTTTATAAATAGTCATTATTAATGATGTGCATACATCTTAGCCTCATCCAACCAACTCTCTCTATATATATATATTTTAGAAGATTGGTGGTTAGTGATATTCAAATCCACCAATTTAATATGTTTTTTATATTACTCATAGGTCGGCAATTTAACTTATTTTTTACTACCTATTTTATGTTTGTTTTTGCAATTTTATTAATAAATAAATAATTTTACTTTATTTTGTAGGAAAATAAATAAAATCAGAATTTGAGCAGAAAAAGGTGAAAAAGACAAGAAAGAGGCTAAATAATTTCTAATACTTATTGGAGAAGAAGAACAAAAAAAATATATATCCTAAGTATGATTTCATTTTTCAAGACCAAGCCCTTTACACACCAAAAACCCAATGCCTACAACATCAATCTAGAGGAAGAATTTTGTTAGTAATTTATTTTGCCCATCTATCTTTTTATTATGTGTAGCTAAATTTATTCCATACGATGAAATTGAAGTTAATGTAATTACTTTGATATCTTCTCATTCCTATTATTTGATTTTCGTGATTTTTCTTGATGCTTAATTGTTCAATTCACAAAGTAATTTTGATATATATTGTTACCGAATTTATTTTTCATAATTTGTGCGTGCTCTATCAAGTTTTGATTAGTTATTGTTAAGTATTATGACAATTATTTATACACGTTATTTTTATGAAATAGATAGAATTAATTTTAGGACGAAATGATTTTAATTGTGGTTGATTAATGGATTCAGATTCCTATATTTTCTATATTATTTGATATATTTGTTAATTACATTAATTCAAACTCATATCAAATCTTATTGTCTACTTCTGTTGATTAAATTGTTAGGGATTCAAAAATTTCATATAGTGTTTGTGGATCGATCTCTATTTGCTACCATTAACCAATGTACACTTGCAATTATTTTACACATCAATTACTTTCTTAAATGAGATTCTAATTAATCATTTGTATGTGATGTTGTTGAATGTATTGATAGACAAGTATATTATATTGTATTCAATGATTTTTCTTCAATCTAAATATTAAATTATTATACCAATTTTATTTTCAGAATTCATTAACATAAGTTAAAATATGTTCAATTAAAATAAAATATATACTATACTAGACTATAATAACCATAATGGGGTATAATTTTTATTTTATTTAACCCCTCATTTTAGTTATCCATTTCCATCACCATTGTCGGATCTTCTTCATCGAATAATTAGACCCGTTAGATCGAAATATTAAAAAGCTACACTTCACAAGTTCTCACGTTTGAATCTCGTCACCAACAAATATATATATTATTAAACATAAAAAAATGCATATAAGTTCTCAGGTTCGAATCTCATTAACAACAAATATATATATATATATATATATATATATATATATTATTTACAAAGATACATATAATTTTTCAGCTTAGAATGTTACCAAAAACAAATATTTACATTCTTATTTATGAATAAGATCTAATCAACCATATGCTATTGATATTATTTGAACTTAACTTAATTTTATACACAATGAAAATTATAATTATATAATCATTATTCAATATTTTAATATTTATATAGAATTTTAATAAAGTTATATAAAACAAAAATGAATATATATATATATATATCAACCAAAACCAGTGCATCGCACCGGCTGTAAGCTAGTAACTATTAAAAACTAAAATTAAGTAGACTAAAAATGAATGATAATGTATTAATTGAACATGTTGTGAATTGCACATATTACTATGTATAGCTCTTAAGTTAGTATGGTTAAGGCTAAGAAAAACATCTTGTTGGTAAAATAATTTTACTCCCATTTTATTGCATTTATAAATATTAAGCCATAAACATTATTTTTATTCATTTAGTATGATTTACAAATGAACAAAAGATCAATAAGTCTTCATATTGTTCATTTTAAAAATTTAAAACAATAATGTGCCAAATAAATATACTACTTGCTAAGGGAAGGACCAGCCCAAAAACAAACAAGAGTCGAGAAAAGGCCTTTCCGGCCCAAAAATAACAAGTCCAATAAAAGAAAGGCTTTTTTCTTAGCAGCCCAACAATATAATAAGATAATTCACTATTTCTAGTCCATTTTAGAAGCTTGTATAGAAGTTTTTAAAGAATAAAACCTCCGGTACTAGTACATTCTAGAATCTTCATTATTAAGTTCTTAACCATATACCACGAGTCCTGTTTACAACATCATTCTCATCCACTCCTATAATTTTTTATATCTAAAATAAATGTTATTTGAGTTTTGAACATTAAAACAACCAGCCATCCATTTTCTCTTCTAAAATTAAAGATTTATTTTACTACATTGAGGGAGAATGATGTGTAAGTAATGACATGAAGTTCTTAATTGAAAAGCCTATTTGTATCATACATATACACACATGTGCCTATATATATTTTTGTGAGTGACTATCTTCTATTTCCATATATTTTGTTTTTTGTTGTTGATTTACATTTTCTTTTTTCTTTATATTTTAACCTACCATAAAGATTTGATAGGTTGTATTTTGGGTCTGGCTATCTTTTTTAACCATACAAGTATCATGTGTTGATATTTTTTTTAAATTCCTATACTATAGTTGATATAAAAGAGATTCTCTGTCTTCACAAGTACCGGGTCAAGCTAGCCAGGGAATTCATATGTTTTAGAAAAAACAGAGATCCCACAATTTGGATAGAATTATTTGGTAGTTATTTGGTAGTTGATATGCTTATAATGGACAACACACATAGAGTAAGTGGATCTTATTGTTCCCATAAAAAATGTTATTCTTGATTTAATTTTTTTCATTCTAGCACATTTTTACAAATTAACTACAAGCGAAAAACATGAAAAAATTAAATACATGTATTAGAAAAAATTAATAATTATATTAATGTATGTTGTTTAAGCCCATTTACATTATTGGTCATCAATTTTGGATTGACATTTTTGTACGTGGTTGACAGAACTAGTTGGTAGCCTTCTATATTTATTATATTTTTAATATAATGGTGATCCTTGTTTTTCAATATTAGCCTCTATTTAATATTTTTTTAATATAATGGTTATTATTTTATTCCAAAATCTTTACATAATATTTTTGTGTTAATATTTATAGTGAACCAATGAAGGAACTACTCCACAGTGCTAAGGATTACCTCTATGTTATAGGTATTGTATATAATTTAATAAATTAATGAAAAATATAAAATATACTTTTTATTTGCTAATCATTACACCATAAATTGAATTAAACAAGTGTTTTCTATCTTTGTTACAACGAATTAAACCCATCCTCATGACATTGGACCCTTGGTTGAGGATCCTATCAACATGTTATGAAAATCACGCATCGAGTACATATTAAGAGGATGGGCTCGACCAGATGCAACAACATGAGGCCTCAAAAGATGGTGACTATACATCCAACCTGCTATTATAGGTGCGGAAGGGGAAAAAATTGCCTCCAATTGTTGGGAGCCACTTCTTACAAAGCTAATTCTTCCAAATTAAGAATCTCTTGTTAGGTTTATTTGTAGTAGATAAATAAACAAGTCATGCTTATTTTTAGGAGATGACATGGTCTTCCACTGCTAGTTGCAGTTAGAGTTAGTGTAGTTGTGTATCCGGTTTTAATTCCATATTTTTCTTGTTTATGGTTTATGCACATTGTAAGGCTTTTATATAAGCCAAAACTTCTTTGATTGAATAATATGAGATTGTTCTCTGATTATATTTTTGCAAGGCATTAGTTTATTTTCTATCATATGGTATCAGAGCCAAATACAGTGTGAAAAAATTTGAGAAAAGTGAGTGTGTTAGAAGAAAAACACCAAAAGGAAAATGGTAGAACCGGGATATTTTACCGCACCGGTAGTTTGGAAATTCGATGGAGATTATGAAAACTGGAGCTTAGTCATGGAAAATCTTCTTTGTTAGAAGGAGTATTGGAGTGTCATTGATCTAGTATTTGGATCTAGTATTTGATGATCTGATAAGAATTGACACTACGAGTGCAACACAGAAGGCTACATTTGAAGAAGCAAAAATCAAGGATCTGAAGGCAAGGAATTATTTGTTCCAATCAATCGACAAGACCACCCTGAAGACTATCACCCAGAAAGAAACTACCAAACAATTGTGAGATTCTATGAAGGTCAGGTACAATAGAAGTACTAGGGTGAAACGGTCACAACTACAACGGTTACGAAGGACGTTCGAAGTCTTAGAGTAGAAAGTTGGAGAGGGAGTGACATGATATTTTGCAAGAGTCATGGAAACGGTCAATGACATGAGGAACTGTGCAGAAATAATGGATGATGTCAAAATTGTTGAAACAATTCTTCGAAGTCTCATGGTGAATTTTAATGATGTGTTTTGCTATATCGAAGAATCAAAGGATATTGATACTCTTACAGTGGATGAGTTGCATGCATCATTACTTGTTCAAGAACGCAAGGTGACTGAGAAGGAAACTGAAGAACAAGTTCTACAAGTTGAACACGAGCCAGGAAATGCTCGAGGAAGAGGAAAGTGGGCATCTCAATGAGGAGGAAGCAGTTTTAGAGGACGTGGGAAAGGCATATCGTATGTCAACAGATCAGCAATCAATTGTTTTCGATGTGGAAAGGTAGGTCACTACCAATTTGAATGTACAAGCCTGGAGAAAGAGGCCAATTATGTTGAGTTTAATGAAGAGGATAAATTACTCTTAATGGCGCACAGAAACATGGGTGCTGTTGATAACAAGGGGGTATGGTTCCTTCACTCTGGGTGTTTGAATCATATGACAGGAGAAAAATAATGGTTTAATGAGCTAGATGAAAGCTTCAGAACCATTGTTAGATTGTGAAATGGTTCATAGATGGTTGTCCAAGAAAAGGGGAAGATTAGAATTGAAGTAGAAGGAATAACAAAAGTGGTGACCGATGTTTAATATATCCCAAATCTTACTAGCAATTTGTTGAGTATAGGACAACTGCGAGGGAAACAGCTGATAATTGTCATAAAAATGGTGTATGCAAGATCTATCATCATTAAAGAGGAATGATTGTTGAGGCAAGAATGACAGTTAATCGCATGCTTTTGATTAATGCAAAGAAGAAGCCGATGTCTGTGAGCTCTCTCAAGGTAGAGGAAGAAGATTTGGGAAACATTTGGCATAAGAGGTTTGGACACTTAAACAAAAACTTTATTCAACTTATGCAGAGGGAAGAAATGGTAGAAGGGTTACCAAATATCAAGGACACAGTCAAGGTGTGTACGATATACAACATAGGAAAACAACAGCATGGAAAATTTCAGAAAGGAAGCAAATGGTGAGCAGATGGGAAACTAGAACTAATGCATGCTGATTTGTGCTGACCAATCACTCCAGTTTCAAATAGTGGTAAGCGATACTTACTAGTATTTGTTGATGATTTCTCATGAAAAACTTGGATATATTTCCTTGTAGATAAAGCTGAAACTTTTGAAGCTTTGAAAGTCTTCAAAAATCTTGTTGAAAAGGAAGCTAAAAATGTCATTCAAGGACTACAAATGGATAGGGGTGGTGAATTTAATTCAAAAAAATTCAACAAGTTTTGCAGAGATCAAGGAATAAAACTACAACTAACTGCATCATACACCCCTCAACAAAATAAAGTGGCAGAGAGGAGAAATCGAACAATCATGAACATTGTTCGTTGTCTACTCTCAGAAAAGGAAATGCCAAGCTATTTATGGCCAGAAGCAGCGAGGTGGACAACTCATGTTTTAAATCGAAGTTTTACAAAGATAGTAAAAGGCATGGTACCTGAAGAGAGATGGACAGGAATCAAAGCAGGAATTGCTTACTTTAGAGTTTTCTGTTCAATCGGTCATGTTCATATTCCTGAGCAAAAACAGATAAAGCTCGACGAACTCACAGATGTATTTTCTTGGAGTTAGTGATGAAACAAGTGAAACAAAGGCCTATCGACTCCTTGATCTAATCACAAAGAAAATTATCATTAGCAGGGATGTCATATTTGATGAAAACACTAAGTGGGAGTGGAATATGCACAACTCATCAGAGCAGAATGTTTTTGCTTGGGGAGATGATGGAGTGTGTGAAGAAGAAGAAACTGATGTAAAAAATTATGCTGAAGAACCAGAAGAAGGAAATGATAAAGAGAATGGTGAAAATGTTGAAGATGAAACAGAAGCTTCATAGACAGGAACTCAGAGGGTAAGGAGAGAACCTGGATGGATGCGAGATTTTGTAAGTGGAGAAGAATTAAATGAAGTAGAATTCACAAATTTTGCTCTGAACGTCAACTATGTTGGTCCAGTAAACTATAATGAGGCTATAAAAAAGGAAAGTGGAAACATGCAATGAAGTTGGAAATTCAGTCAATAGAAAAGAACAACACGTGGGAGCTTGTAAGCCTTCTATCTCATGCAAAGAAAATCGAGGTCAAATGGGTTTACAAAACAAAGCTGAATGCAGATGGAAAGGTTGAAAAGTGCAAGGCTCGGTTAGTCGCGAAAGGGTATGCATAAACTGCAGGAGTGGACTATACTAAAGTTCTTGCACCAGTTGCTCGTTGGAATACAATCAGAAGTCTTTTAGCAATAGCAGCTCAAAAAGGATGGTGTGTTCATCAACTAGACGTGAAGTGTGCTTTCTTGTATGGTGAACTAAAGGAGGAAGTCTATGTAGATCAGCCTGAAGGGTTTATCAAAGTAAGGGAGGAAGAAAAAGTATATTGACTAAAGAAGGCTCTCTACGGTCTAAAACTGTTAAAACGTGTATGGGCTTTTACACCTAAACTTTGATAATATTAAAGCACAAATACAATAACACTACACTTTTATTTTGATGAATAATAAAAGTACAACACATAAAGGCTACAGCCTTGTTTCTTTTCTTACAACAAAGAGCTTCTGCTTCTTTTTTTTTCTATTTTTCCTCTCTCGGTGTATGTTGTTGTAAATATAAACCTACAGACTTGCACCTTATTTATATAGGCTTCAGGATATATAACAACGTCATGCCTTACATAGTATATATTAGCTAGCTGGATCATTGTTTGACTACATGCATTAACTCTTGGCAGCCCACAATATATGCCCAGCCTTTTATTTCAAATATGGCTGCCTTTTGTTTCTTTAATTCACATACGTAATATGCACCATTCATATGTGAACTCTTGTTGTTGTTTCTTTCTTCACACGTACAGCCTACCTTAAAATTAGGATTCAAACTCTCTTCCATGAAATAACCTGCATAATTTTCTCCACACCGTGTATGGATAAAGGTGCTGCATGTGTACTTGACTTTCCTGCCTACCATATTTCCTGGATCTTTTGTTGCTGCTCTTTGTGTTCATATATTATTCACTCTACTGCAGACCTAGCTAATCGCTTATCATTTATCTTATACATACACGTAAAACTATTTTTAGTTATAGCTGCCACCCTTATTTTGCATGCGTAGAATACAAACTAAACAACTTATTTATTAGAGGGTTTGAAATTCTAACACTCCCCCTCAAACTCGACTCTGCATTCCAAGCTTCTTTTTCATGTTGTTAAACACGTCCCGCTTCAGTGGCTTTGTAAATATATTAGCCAAATTTTCTTCGGTCTTGCAGTGCATCAGGTCCACAATTTTATCATTTACTTGTTCGCGAAGAAAATGATATTTTATGTTGATGTGTTTGCTGCGACTGTGTGACACTGGATTTTTCGCGAGAGAAATAGCGGATTTATTATCCACATAAATTTGAACCGGACCTTCCTTCGCAATATTTAACTCGCCCAATATGTAGCCTAGTCACATAGCCTGACATGCGCATGCTGCTGCTGCCATGTACTCCGCCTCACATGTTGAGAGGGCAACTGTCTGCTGCTTTTTTTATGACCACGAAAATATCACTGAACCAATATGAAAAACATAGCCTGAAGTGCTTTTCCCGTCATCCAAGTCACCGCCATAGTCACTGTCTGAGTAGCCAACTAATTTTGAATTTTGAGAATGCGTGTAAAACAGACCTTGATCAAGTGTACCTTTTATGTACCTCAAAATCCTTTTAGCTGCCATGAAGTGATCTTGTTTCGGCTTTTCCATGTACCTACTGACCAATCCAACTGCATATATTATATCTGGACGAGTAAAAGTTAGGTACCTCAGACTTCCAACCAAACTTTTGAACAATGTCGGATTTACCGAATCCCTTGTTGAATCAACTCTGAGCTTTATGCTCGGTTCTGCTGGCGTGCTTACTGGCTTGCATTCCTCCATTTTGAACTTCTTTAAAATTTGCTCCACATATTTTTTCTGAGACATAAAAATCCCATATTTCTTTTGCTTCACCTCGACTCCAAGAAAGTATGACATTTGACCAATATCTGTCATCTCAAATTCGTTAGTCATAACTTTCTTAAAATCATCAAACATACCAGGGTTGTTTCCTGTAAAGATCATGTCATCCACGTACAAGCACACGATCATAATATCTCCCCCTGAATTTGTCTTTGTATAGAGGGCATGCTCGTATGGACTCTTCACAAAATCATTTTTCTAAAAATATTCATCAACCCTTGTATTCCATGCTCGCGGAGCTTGCTTCAAACCATATAATGCTTTTTTCAGCCGATAGACTTTATCTTCCTTTCCTTTATGAACATATCCGGGAGGCTGCTCAATATAGACTTCTTCTTCAAGATAACCATTCAGAAATGCCGACTTCACGTCCATCTGAAGAATCTTCCATTGATTTTGAGCGGAAATTGCTGTAAGAAGTCTGATGGTGTCAACTCGTGCAACTGGAGCAAACACCTCATCATAGTCAATGCCATATCGCTGCTTGTAGCCTTTAGCCACTAGCCTCTCCTTGTGCTTTTCCACTTCACCATCCTGATTTGTCTTTGTCTTGTAGACCCACTTGACGCCAATTGCTTTATGTCCTTCTGGAAGATCTGTGAGCTCCCATGTATCATTTTTCTTGATTGCGCCAATTTCCTCATCCATGGCTTTGTTCCATTTGCTTTCTTCAGAAGCTTCCTCAAATGTAACTGGGTCAGATTCAGCCATTAAGCAAAATAAGGAATAATCAAAGGTTGTTTATACCGAACTTGTAGCTTCGTAGATATTATCCAGACTCCGCATCTTTCGTGGTGCTCCCCCTGAACTGCTGCTTCCTCCCGTGGATGGTGTTGATCCAAAAGTTTGTTGATTTGGACTTGGTGGAGGAGTTTGATCATCGTCTCCGTCATCTTCAATGTTCCGGTTATCACCGTCATCACCATTGAAAAATAAACCAGCAACTTTTCTTTCATCCTCGCTCCATCTCCAGTAATCTGATTCATCGAACTCAACATCTCGAGAAATGATTAATTTCTTCGTTAGGGGATTGTAGAGTCTGTACGCCTTGCTTCTTTTGTCATATCCGGTAAAGATGCATTTCTCGCCTTTATCATCCAGCTTCTTCCTTTTCTGATCGGGAACGTGGGCATAAGCAATACACCCAAAAATCTGAGATGTCCAACTGATGGTTTGCTCCCGCTCCATGCTTCATTTGGAGTTTTATTTCTGACACTTTTTGTTGGACAACGATTCAACAAATAAACTGCACATAGAACGGCTTCGGCCCAAAAAGTTCTCGGTATGTGCTTTGCTTTCACCATGCTCCTTGCCATGTCAAGAATAGTGCGATTCTTTCTTTCTACAACGCCATTTTGTTGAGGAGTATAGGTCGTTGTTAACTGATGATTGATTCCATGTGCTCTACAAAAGCTTCTGAACAGATTAGAAGTATACTCGCCTCCTCTATCTGATCTGAGTACCTTCAAATAATGACCACTTTGCTTTTCTGCCAGTGCTTTGAACTCCTTGAATTTATCAAGAGCTTCTGACTTTTCTTTGATGATATATACCCAACTTTTCCTGCTAAAATTATCGATAAATGTTAGGTAATATCTATTACCTCCAAGTGATGAGATATCAAATGGACCAGCAATATCTGTGTGAACAATCTCCAATGGCCTCCTGGCCCTCCATGATTTTCCAATGGGAAAACTTTGTCGATGTTGTTTTCCCTTTACACATGCTTCACACAAATTTTCTGGTTAATTGATTTCTGGCAAACCGTCCACCATTTTTATTTTTGACAATAATTTCAGGCCAGAAAATCCAAGATGACCATATCTCAAATGCCACAACCACGAGTCATTTTTAATGAC
This sequence comes from Apium graveolens, assembly GCF_009905375.1. Lineage (NCBI taxonomy): Eukaryota > Viridiplantae > Streptophyta > Magnoliopsida > Apiales > Apiaceae > Apium > Apium graveolens. The sequence continues at coordinate 294,580,479 of NC_133652.1, read as the reverse complement.
CGACTTTAAGCACGTCTGCATATTCGTTTGCATATCAAGCGTAAACAATCGATTCTTTGACATCTCCACATTTGCAATCAATTCCTCAGCTTGATTTTTGATGATGAGGGAATTGTCCTGCATCTGTATATTATGTCATTTCTCCACAAGTTGGCCAAGACTGATAATATTATTTTTTAATGCAGGAATATAATAAACATCATTTATATATTTCTTTTCACCTTTCTTTGACATGATCGTGACAATACCTTTTCCTTTCACCGGAATCTTTGACGAGTCACCAAAAGTAACTTCTCCGCTGATGGTGTCGTTAATCTCCGTGAATAATTCCTTGTGACCAGTCATGTGATTACTGGCCCCTGAGTCAAGATACCAAACATTATTCTTTCTTTCCTCGTCTCCTTTGTAAGTGAGGAACATAGCAGTGCCAACATCTTTGTCTTCTTTTGCTGCTGCAAAATGTCTTCTTTCTTCCACCTTTGGTGCTCTACACTCATAGCTGAAATGACCATATTTATTACAGTTATAGCACTGATATTGAGACTTATCACCTCGTTGTTGATATCCGCCTCGTCCTCGGCCTCTAAAATTTTGACTACGACCAGATGGATGATACCCTTCAGATGTCTGGCCTCTATTGAAAGACTGCCTTCCTCGTCCTCGTCCAGCACGGTAGCCACCTCTAAAGCCACCTCTGCCACGTGCATAACTGCTACAGCCAGAACTGTCATCAATGGACACCTTACTTTGCAATGCCTTTTCCAAATGGCTTACATCATCATACTGGTTCATTCGCTGCTCGTGGGCTTGAAGAGAACCTACGAGCTCATCAATAGAAATCGTGGACAAGTCTTTTAATTCTTCGATAGAAGTAACAACATAATCAAATTTTCTTGTTAATGAACGGAACAACTTTTCTATGACCCGAACATCGTCGAGACTTTCACCATTTCTTTTCATCTCATTTGTCACCGTTTTTAAACGCGTATCATCTTCAAATTTTCGAACTCCCCACGTAGTACTTGGAGACGAACCTTTTTGACTTTCTCGACAACCTGGAATGATTTCTGCAGAATCTCCCACGCGTCTTTCGCCGTTTTTGCATTTGAAATTTTTTCAAAGGTTGATTCGTCAACTCCTTGAATAATTGTATATAACGCCTTTTTATCTTTTTTCTGGGTCTCTTTTAAAATCATCTTCTCAGCATTTGACAGGGCTGCTTCAGCAGCTGCATCAGTGGGCTCGTCATACCCACTTTCGACAATATCTCAATTATCGTAGGAACCGAGTAAGACCTTCATTTGAATACTCCAGTTCCCTTAATTTGTACTCGTCAATTTTGGAATATTTGGTTGCACCATTGTCGCCATTTTTCACGAACGGAACCTTAGCTCTGATGCCACTTGTTGAAACGTGTATGGGCTTTTACACCTAAACTTTGATAATATTAAAGCACAAATACAATAACACTACACTTTTATTTTGATGAATAATAAAAGTACAACACATAAAGGCTACAGCCTTGTTTCTTTTCTTACAACAAAGAGCTTCTGCTTCTTTTTTCTTCTGTTTTTCCTCTCTCGGTGTGTGTTGTTGTAAATATAAACCTACAGACTTGCACCTTATTTATATAGGCTTCAGGATATATAACAACGTCATGCCTTACATAGTATATATTAGCTAGCTGGATCATTGTTTGACTACATGCATTAACTCTTGGCAGCCCACAATATATGCCCAGCCTTTTATTTCAAATATGGCTGCCTTTTGTTTCTTTAATTCACATACGTAATATGCACCATTCATATGTGAACTCTTGTTGTTGTTTCTTTCTTCACACGTACAACCTACCTTAAAATTAGGATTCAAACTCTCTTCCATGAAATAACCTGCATAATTTTCTCCACACCGTGTATGGATATAGGTGTTGCATGTGCACTTGAGTTTCCTGCCTACCATATTTCCTGGATCTTTTATTGCTGCTCTTTGTGTTCATACATTATTCACTCTACTGCAGACCTAGCTAATTGCTTATCATTTATCTTATACATACACGTACAACTATTTTTAGTTATAGCTGCCACCCTTATTTTGCATGCGTAGATTACAAACTAAACAACTTATTTATTGGAAGGTTTGTAATTCTAACAAAAACAGGCACCGAGAGCATGGTTTAGAAGAATTAAGAGATATTTCATGAAGGAAGAATTGCAGAAAAGCAACTATGATCACACTTTGTTTTTGAAGAAAGCAGGAAATAGAATCTTAATTGTGAGTCTTTATGTCGATGATTTAATATTTACTGGAAATAATGAGCTCATGAGTGCATAATTCAAGGCTTCAATGAAAAGGGAGTTTAAGATGACAGACATGGGAAAATGAGTTTCTTTCTTGGAGTAGAAGTTTGAAAAATTTTCTGTGGTGGAACAAAATATCTCTCATTTCCCCCTCAAATCAAACAAATGATGGTATACACATCTGTCAGAAGAAATATGCCAAAGAGGTTCTTGAAAGATTCAATATGTGGAGTTGCAATGCTGTCAACAATCCAATTGTTTCAGGGAAAATTATTTCAAAGAAAGGAAGCAATTAAATTGATGCAAAACTTTATAAGTAGGTTGGGTGTCTCATGTATCTGACGGTAACACGACATGATCTAATATTTGTAGTATGCTTAGTATCTCATTTTATGGCTAATTCTAGCGAAGAGCATATGTTGAGGTACTTGAAGGGAACGTTGGATTTTTGAATTTTCTATGGAAGGTCATTAAATACCAATTTTCTGGGTTACACAGACAGTGATTATGCTCGCGACCTAAATGACAGAAAGAGTACTTATGGGTATGCGTTTCTGCTAAATGGTGTAACAATTTGTTGGATTTTACAAAAATAAGACATAGTTACTTTGTCTTCTACCGAGGCTAAGTATGTTGATGCAACATCAGCATCATGTCATTGCGTTTGGCTTAAAGGATTGTTGCAGGAACTAGGTGTTGTAGGTGCAATGTGCATTGATATTTTATGTGATAATAGTTCAACGATTAAGTTGTAATGGAATTCAGTTATGCATCAAAGGACAAAACACATTGATCTAAGGTGCTCAGTATGTGAAGCTCAGGAATCTGCTCGGAGTTCAGAAGCTGGAAGTTTTAAACTCATGTTGATTAGCATTTTCAGTTTAGGGGGAGGATTTGTTGGGTTTATTTATAGTTTAGATAAATAAAAATGTCATGCTTATTTTTAGGTAATGACATGGTCTTCAGCTGTTAGTTGCAGTTAGAGTTAGTGTAATTGTATGTCCGGTTTTAATTCCTTATTTTCTCGTTGATGGTTTCTGTAAGTTTTAAGCCTTTTATATAAGCCAAAGCTTATTTGATTGAATAATATGAGATTGTTCTCTGATTATATTTGTGCAAGGCATTAGTTTATTTTATATCATCTCTTACATAGTTGATGCTGCCAAATTAAGACTCAAATCCCAAATCACTATTACAGAAAGGAATGTGAAAAAGAAAACAATAATTATGTTAAGTAAACCATGTTGATATGTACATAATGTTTTAATAAATTATAGTACTTATTACCAAGAATGGTAACTCTCCAAACTTTTGTTGAAAGTGAGTAAAGGGGCCATGACGAGTAGAGTGTCATTCCCTTTAATATATTGTTGTATATTTTTCAACTTTCACATAAAAGGTTTATAGTGTTAAAAAAGTTATTAGTTTTATTTGTCTTGGTTGAAAGATTGACTAATATTTATATTGTTAAAAAATTATTTAAAGTTGATCTCTAGTTAATACCTTGTTAGATGAGGCCATAATATTGTTTTGTACATATAAAAACTACATACATTTGAAATGAAATGAAAAGGATAATATTCCCGAATTAGGGTTGTAAACTATTTATTGAACAGTTGAATGAGAAAAGAAATAATAAATTTATACATTTTGGAGGAAAAACTCATGTTGGCCTGCAATGAAACATTGAAAATTACCGAATTTCCTTTGATTTTATTTCAGCTCTATCTTCAGTTTTATAAATCAGATTTTGACAATTTTACAATCCATTGGAAGCTCACATAGTAATGTTTAATTCAGTAATGGTTTAAAAAATTGTCTGAAAAATATAATCCAGAATTTTAATGAAACAAATAATTATGAATTTTGCATTAATATTTTATTTAGTTTAGTATAGCTACTTGTTTTTAGTTTAAATAATTGAAAAGGATAGAAAGTTCTATTGAATTTATAATAGCTACTTCTCATTCGTTATATGATATTCCTTTATTTATAATATAGCGCCTAAGATAAAAAAGGTCTAACAGTTGATATTAAACTGTAAGGATATGACTATGACCACCCTCCGTATAATTAGATATTAAGATAGAAATATATTTATTAAATATGTTTAATTAAAATTGTTATATATTATTAATCAGAAGATAAAATGCTTGTATACCCTAATTTGTGAATATATGGGCCTATATACCGTCCTTGAGTCTGTTTTAATTTAAAATTAAAATAAAATTATACAAAATTAAAAATTAAAATACAATCACACACAACTTTGACTCCTTAAATCACTTGTTAACACTCACATATCTAGACTTAAAATCTCTATATCTAACACTAAAAAATGATGAGATATTGGTTAATTAAGTATGAGCTATTACATAAAATATAATCCATAACTTAATTTGTTAATTGTGTGTTCATGTATTTGATTGAAATTAGGTTTTTCTAGTTTGTAAAGATTACTAACATAACATAATGAGAATGATAAGTCAAGAAAAATTTGTGAATTTGTTTTTCATGAAGTAATCATTTCAAAAAGGTTGAGATATTACTAAAGAGTTAAAATCATACTCGTAGTAACAGAATTTATTGATAAACTATAAAAGAAGAGTTCTTATAAAATTTCTTAGTTGTTTATAAAGGATATCTTATACATTTAATAAATTAAAAGAATGTTTATTTTTGTAAATTTATAGATAATTTTTAACATATATATTATACCATTTATACATCAAATTGTTTGAGAAAAGAAACATTAAATATGTTTATAAACTTTAAAATTTGTGCCACCTCTCTTATCCATATCTTTGTAAAAATAGGAAATATAAACAACCCTTAACAATATAAAAATATAACGAAAAAGTGAAATATCTATTCAAGTTTAAAATCTCACTCAATTTAAAAATAACTAGTATAATATTTTGTGGAATTTCATTTAGTATGTTATTCAGTCAAATCAAAGTCAATCATGACCAACAAAGTAATTGCTTGTATATGCATAGGAGTTTGTGTTTCAAAAATTTAGGTTAAGCTATCACATTCCCCTCAAAATAGGAAAAAATCAAGATAAGAAGTATTTATTAATATGTAAACATACCTTGAATAGAGATTCGGTCTACAATATCTTCTCGTTTGTGTATGCAATGCCTATTCAGTTTTTAAGAATATAAAAACAAAGGCATTCAAAAGAGTTTCGAGGAAAAATAGGATTGTAGAGATGATAGATTAAGGGTGTAAGACATAAATTTATACTAAACAATCTAGATAGTAAATAAAACTTCTAAAGTTTTGAGAGAAGGATTGATTCAAGAAGAAAATGTTGGATAAGGTGTTGCTCTAAAACCTCCAATGTTAGAAGGAGACCCTTACCGGGATCTTATGTTAATATTCAAATAATGTTCTCAATCGAAATTTTATTTTTGGGTCGAAAAGTGGATCATGGGTGCCAACCTCTGAGAAATTATTTTCCATTAGTTCCATTATAAATTCTCAGAATGTTGGAGTCAACAAAAGCTGGGAATTTGAGTAGTGTGCCATGTTGTGCTCAAGGTGTTAGAGAAACACTCTTATCAGGGCCTTATATTAATATTATAATATAAAACACATATGAAAGGTTACGAACAAAAATTTGGAAAAAATTAAAAAATATTTATGTGAGTGTTATTAAAATGGGTAGTAATGATTTTAGAATTTGAAAATAAATACCAAGAATTATTTGTAATTACAAATTAACAAAATGTGAACATAAACCTAAATTTGGTAAATGGCCTGCTATTGTGTTCAGGTTTTAACTACTAACAAAATGGTAAATATAACATATATAATATAATAATGTAATTAAATTATATGGAAAAAAGTACATGTTTTTAAAGGGTTTTAGGGATTAATAGATTCTTGAAAACCTAGTTTCAAATGATATAAGTATTGGACTAATAAATGATTCCAAATTCAAGTTTTTGATAGACAATATAGGAATATAGGCGGTGTGTCATTTTCTCCATTATTTTTAATAAAATCCTTCATAGACTGTAATAAAACAAATAATTTTTGGAATTAATAGTCAGCTACTAATGATGTGCATGCATCTTAACCTCCTCAAACAAGCTTTAGGTATATGTTATATATAGTTTCCAAGATTGGTGGTTAGTAAGAACTTCGATATTCAAATCTACAGACAATAACATTTTTTATAAAATTACTTTCCTAAATGAGTGACTCATTCCCTTAAACCACTTTGATGTTTTAACCATTCTAATTAATCATTTTGACTATAATATTGTTGAATATATTGGTTTAGAAGCAGACAATATGGTATTCAATGATTCCCATTCAATCTAATTTCCATTCTCAACTAGTGGCACAATTTACAATTTTATCCAACATAAATTATTATACCAATTTTATTTTGAAAGCTAATTAACATAAGTTAAATTATATTAAATTGTAATTTAAAAAAACTATTAAAAATTTAGATTAAAAAGAATCATTATGCATTAAATGAACATGTTGTGATTTGCACGTATTAACATGTATTGCTTTTAAACTAGTATATTTAAGGTTAAGAAAATAATCTTGTTGGTAAAATTATTTTGCTCCCAATTTATATCATTTCTAAATATTAAGTCATAAACATTGTTTTGATTTATTTAGTATGATTCAAAATGATTAAGAGATCAACAAGTCTACATATTGTTCCTTTAAAAAAATCAAAACAATAATGAGTCAAAGAAATATACTCTCTAAAGGAAAGCCCAAGCCGACGACAAACAAGAGTGCAAGAAAAAATGCATTTTGGGTAGCAGATCCTTATGATAATAAGATGATTTACTATTTCTAGTCCATTTCAGAAATCTTATGTGTTTCAGTATAGGGGTTAGACTATACAAGTAATTATCTTTGTTTGGATATATTAAACTCGTAATTTTATGTACAAATGAGTAAAATTGGATTTTTGCAGGAAAATGGTTTGATTTTACCGGAGAAATTGATGTAGGGGTTATTGGATTTAAGTGGTGATTAAATTGAGTTTAGAATGATGTTTGCAATCAAAACCATGTGAAAATAGATCCAATCGATACACGAATTAATCAGAAATTGAGTTCGACGGAATCTAGGGAAACTCGTCGGAGTTGATCGTGTTCTCTCCGGAGAGAACGGAGTCGATTTGGTTGTCGATCGAGCTTGCCAGAAAACTGGGGACGGTCGCCAAACTTTTCATGTACGGCCAGTTACCCGTCCAGTTCTTTGCAACCTATATTCATACCCGGTTTAAAACCCGGTTTTGATCTGTTTTTACCCAATTTCTGCTTTCAAAACTTTTTTTTGAATTTTCTTTTTACTTTTATTTTTAAAATTCTAAAAATCAGTTTTATGTATCTAAATAAATTTATTAATCAATTTAATTTATTAATTTATTTATTTTATAAATTAATCTGAATTATTTTTCAAAATTCAAAAATTATTTATTTGTTTATTTATTATTTATTTATTTATTTATTATTTATATATTATTTATTTAAATTGATTAATTGTTTTGCTAATTAATCAGTTTATTGAAATACTATTATTAATTCTGTTTTCCTAAGTAATGACTAAAAAAATCATTTTGTGTTTTTAAAATTATATAAAGGTATTTAAATTGAAATAATATTATTATTAATTGAATTATTTTTATTTTATTCATAATAAATTATATAAAGGTATTCTTATCTTGGTTGTACATATAAGAA